>NW_027636101.1:91605-129654 GCF_903797595.1 Erithacus rubecula | reverse complement strand
TCATTACCAGGCAAGCCATGAACATAATTTATTGTACATTTGCTGGACAAGGAGTGCTCACTGCAGTGCTCTGCTGATCCTGGTTATCCTGAGGAATTTAATGTTCAGCTGGGACACATGAGCCCATGCCACGAGTCTGCTACACAGTGTTGTGGGACTCATAGTTATGTCCAACAGCTCCTCTTTTCCCCCACATCCCAAAGGAAGCAGCACTGTGATTGTGTCTGTGCTCTTCTCACCAGAGTGACTGAGGAGAAATTTACTGCTAAGGCAATTCTAACTTATATGTCTGTCACTCCTACTGAATGTTCAGTGAAAGATTAATCTCTTGAGGTAGGTTTCTATGCACATTGCAGGAAAAGTTGTGTGACTCTTATTACAATGTGCAAACCTTGATTCTGTGCAGGCTTGAGATGGATAACAGTAGTCCCATGTATTTGTAGTTGAATATCTATTGAATCAAGTCCTCTATGACTTATTTTTGGTCAAAGGACATTTCTCTTTATCAGCTGGGATCAACTTGCACTGGAGTAAGAGATCTTCAACGAGACAGAGAGTTTCACAAATAGGATCTTTCTTTTTTTAACTTTTGTTTCAGCACTGAATTAATTTTTCAAGGCAGCTACCAGAGCAGGAACATACTCTGTAGTAAGACCTGGTAAAGTTGTATTGCATTAATAAACACATCAATTATTCACAGAGCCGCTTCTGAAAAACTCTTGGAGCAACTGACTATTTGTAAATACATGGCTGAGCAGACACAGGATGCTGCTGCTAACAGAACACTACTCATTTAATTAGCATTTGGATCTGGTCTTGAAATAAATAAGCAAATACAAGTTTGACTTGTGGCTAAAACCATATGAAAAGATCCAAATTACATCACTGACATCTTTAGCAACAGCTTGAGGTCTGAGCAGGTCTGTTGTTCAAGATTCTCAGCCTATGTAATCCCTTTTCCTCAGCAGTGTAATAAATGCATGATACCTGGCAAGAAGAAATAAAAGGCATCTCACCATGGCAGAATATTCTTGTGTTTGCTGTGACTGGGGATTAAGCATCAAAGTACTTCAGGGTTTATCAGAAATTATTTGCAGTGTTTAAGAGGGCACAAGATGCGACAGGAATTATTGAAAACCAGGGATTATGCCCCACTGAGAGGGCAGTTATTCCTCTACTGCATCTGGCACCACTGTCAGTCCACATGGCAGGCTCAGCAGGGAGGAGTGATGCAGGGCCAGAATCTCTGCTTATCTGTACCATTGAAAGGAAGGCTGCTGACTTCAGTGGTGCCAGAGACTGAAAATTCACTGAAAATTCACTCATTCCTACAGCCAGTGTCTGTAGGCTTGGATTGTGAGGCACACAGGTCATTCAGATCCTTTTAGAAATTATTTTGTACCAATGGAAAGCAGCTAATGATTCCCCAGGGCTTTTAGTTTGACATTGTTCACACTTTAAATTTAATTTTACAGGAAATAGGAAATAGTTTCTTTTTGCTCATGCACTAATCTCTCCACCATATGGAGATCCAGTTCATTTATTTGGGTCAGTTTTTGAGTCATAATGTTAGAAATGTTTGGGTTTTTTCAGCTGTATGGTTAATATAAAGATACACATTTAATAATAGTGAATATTGGCTATTTTCTTAGTGGCTTAGACATGTTAAAAACCACCAATTTATCCAAAGCTTGGTGGATATAGGAAAAACATGTTTAATATATTTACTCATTAATTTAGTATAATTAAATTTGGGAAGAATTTTTTGTAATAACAAAGATACATATTTCCCACCAGCAGTTAGACATGCATTTCTATGGGTGAACTGCTCATCAGTCTGACTCACTTGGTGAAATGAAGACCCAAATACACAAGTGTCTTTACCATTTCTACCTATATTTCTGCTTTTATGTATAAGGCAGAAATGCTCAGAAGAAAGCCAAATCAAGATTTAGTCAGTAACTTTTTTTTTCCTATGAAATGGAGAGCTTTTTCTTAGCTTAGCATGGTTGTATAGTGTAAGTCTTACTGTTCCATATCTCTTTATCTAGGGTTAATAATAACTCGTTGCTGCTATGGAATGAACTGTATGTAACACTGGAATTGCAGCTGTGGGTGTAGGAGGAGGTCAAAGGCTCGTGGTTATGGACAGCTCACCACCCATTAACTCTTCATAATTGAAATAAAATTGTCTTCAAATGAGCTGGTTTTGTGCATAACATAGAACACAACCACACCACACCACCACCACTATGTATCTCTCAAATGAAATACAGCAAATTTGGGTATTTGGTGGAACTGAAGATTGAGTAAGAGACTTTTGGTAGCATCCATGCAAGGATGAATCCACATTAATTCATCTATATAATGTTTCTCCTTGATATCATACTCCTACCAAAGCACTTGGGATGCTTATATGTAATCTTAAGCTTGCAAGACAGCCCCAAACGGTCAAATTTCAGATCTTGGGAGCAGGATCTTATCATTCTGAGAATGAGCTTCATCATTTTAGTTATGTGTTAATGGTGTTGCAGCTGGGCTAACATTTCACTGGTGAGACTGCAATCCATAATTAGCGAAACAATTATTTTGCATATTAGGAACGTTTTCTTGGTTCACATAGGGTACAAAAATTGTAGATTAGCAAATTAGTGGAAAATGTCAACAATCTAAGCAGTAACTTGGACACAACAACTTCTCTGGTGCCTGAGGGTCTCTTTAGACGTGAGACCTCCTCAGAGAGGACATGCAGATTGTCAGGAGTCTGGGTTCTCTCAGAGTCACCGGCAAGAAAGCAGCTTGACACAACCTTGTGTTGTTTCAAGGCTGTTTATTTATCTTATCTTCCAAAATGTTTCAGCCAGCCCAGCACAGGTCCGCTCTGCAAGGCAACCGTTACAGAATTGCCCTTGGGCAGGCTGTGCCAAATTTTTACAACCAAAACTACGTATTCAATATTTACAAATTCTTTCCAATGCCATGCAATCTCTTTACAATGTCCAGTTCTTTCCCCATCCAAACTGTGGCTCCCAGGATGCAACTTCAACATGGAGGGCATGAAGAAGAAGGAGGAAGAAGCCCACCACACCCAGGATCCTCCATCTTGACCACATGGCCCTTAATATAAACAATTCAAAAACCTACTTATTATACAATCTAATATTCTAATTTATACTCTACTCACTTTCATATTCATTGCTTCTTCCCCCAGTGTTGGCAAACCTTACCAAGGGCTAAATCCAGCCCCTGTGACTCTTGGACATTACTCAGGGGTCTCAGAGGGGTCTGCTAGGGGGGTTTTTGCATCCCCAGAAGAGCCAGGGAGGTACCCTGGACTCCCACAAAAGAGAGATTTCCATCAACCAGAATATTCAAGGTGTTTATAGTTCTACTAAATTTTTCTACTAGAAATGAGGGGCTGGGACATCTTTCCATTTCCTATATAACTCACAAAGTCTGCCTGACTGCAGTACAGTCTTGGAAGAGGTTCCTCATCCTAAATCATGTCAGTGCTAAGTGTGCTGGAAGATCAAGCACAGACAGCCAAGTCTCGCATCTCACAATTGCGTAAATATTTTCCCCGATCCTCAAAGCCTCACACACCTGACAGTGCCCATCCTTTGTTACAGGGAATGGCTTTCCTGATGCCCTTTCCCAGACCTTCCAATGAGATTTTGAGACAGCTACAACCTGAAAATGGTGGGCTACTTCCCTGAACTCCAAGAAGAAAGTGATCCAATCCTATCTCCCCAGAGATGCATGGCTGTGTGGATGAGGTGATATCCCAGCTGTGTCCCAAAGGCACACTCAGCCTTAGCATCTTAACTCATGCAAGAACACTCACAGTTCAAGCTCTATGTGCTTAGGCCTGGATCTTTAACTGAGTTACCAGCACGATGATTCAATCACTAAATACAGCCTACCATGCTTACAGCTCTTTATAATATATTATCTCTCCGGCTGATTTGTTAGAAAGCCAGCTAAAGGCAAGGAATCATCCCAAGTGAATCTGGTCCTTCAAAAACCTCTTTAAATGGAGAGATTCAGAGGCTTCTGCTAAGTTCAGTTAATTATGTCTGTTTATTTCCATTTCTAACTTTTAGTCTGCTAACATTACCTTGCATTGCTGCAGGGCTCTAAAGGAAGAGCAATCAAAATCTTTTGATTGACTCAAGAGAAACAAGTTGGCATTTTTACATGTAGAGGGTGCTTCTTGTGCTTTTTATTCTTGCTTCTTTCTATTGAGAGGTTATGTACAGGAATTATTTCTGTTTGTGATCTAGTTTTCCAGTTTCACAGATGCAGCACCTTTGCCAGTACCACATTGACTCATTGCTCTCATTTGGAAATTGCATTACATCAAACACTGGTCATTGTAGTGGGCTTTAAATGCCTCACTCTTCAGCCTCCCGTGCAGCATCTGATGGCAGAAATTCTCCACTGTCAGTGCTTTCAAGCACTTCACTGACAGTCTGCCAGAGCACTGCAAAGCTTGAAAGCCCAGGGTGACAATATCCTCTTCAACTAAGAACAAAGAAACAACTTTGCAAAAAAAATCTGATCCAGACAATATTAATCTTGCATTTCAGCTAAAGGCTTCGTTCTTCCTTTTCACTTTTGAGGCCACTGAGGAAAAAGTACAAAATTAAATATGTTCAAGAAAGAGATGAGGCCAGTGAGACAAAGCAGGTGAGAAAAAATAGCAGGGAAAGGAGCAGAAGCAAATTAAAGAATCTGTTGCAGCTAGCTACATAAGGACAGCAAGGAATGGATTTGCTCTGTCACTGGTACAGCACATGTTCATCTATCAGCATCTGTTTCAGGATGGTCTTGGTCTAGATGACACATTAAAATTCTTCTCTAAGTATTTTTTTCCCTTATTTCTTTCTTCAATTCAAAGAAAATTTAGCTCTAATGCCTAGAGGTATTGGGCAAGTCAACACAAGGAAAATAACTGCCTGAAATCAATTTAGAGTCTGAATAGCATTTTAAAGAAAACATGTTCTATGTGAAATGCTGTCCACATCACAGAGAGAATATGGATGTAGAAGTGTCAGAAGAAACCCATTTTTAAGAAGAATTGGAAAGGGCATAGATGTAAGGGGAAGAGTACTGTGCTCTTGACCAAATTCACAATTACTACAATGTATTTGACAGATTTCTAACCCTTGAATTGAGTAATTCCTATCCATCTCTGAATCATGTTCATTCCAAACTGATTTGGTGCCTGAGGCTTCACGCTGCTGGTTTAATGCTCGACAAAATTCATTGGCAGATCTGGGAGCTATTAGCAGCTCCCTGTTTAATTGCTGCCTTTCATTCTGACTTGTTAAAAACCAGCTGCAGTGACTACAGTTAAAAAAAAAAACAAAACAAAACAAAACAAAAAAACCAAAAAAAAACCAAAACAAAAAAACCAAACAAACAAAAGGAAAGACAACAAGCCAAAGTGTGTGTGGAGGAAGTAAACTCAAATCCAACAGTAACACGGGCTAGTAGCTGCAAATATCAAATGCTGCAGTGACACCAAGAGGTGAAACACCAGTTTTCACCCTGAGAGTACAAGGCTGAGCCTCAGTTTTAGCACTTCTCATTTCTTCCCTCTTCAAACTTTCCTTCCTCTACCACAGCAACCAGTGCCAGTATCAATGTTTGAATATATTTTCAGTAGCTGCATATAGCTTTCTCTACATAAACCATTAACAAAAATCTATCAATCTTCAAAAAGGCAAAGACAAAAAAAATCCAAATTTTGAAAAGAAAGAGGAAAAAAGATGTGTATTCTCTAACAGGTTCGTCAATTTCTTCTTATAACACGTCAGAAAATTGTGAAAGAATTCATTGAAAGTAAGTGTCTAAATTAAACTGCTTAGGATTTAATATATATATATATATGTATGTTATAGAATCATAGAACATTTTTAGTTGGAAGAGACCTAGTGCAACAAACCCTGCAATGAGCAGGGAATACAATTTTGAAGTGTCTCCTTCTTCTCTCCCATTTTAAAGGTATTCATCCTTTTCTGGCTGAAAGGGCTGCAAGACATTCTGTAATTTAACTAAACTAATTTTATGAAGGGCTTTTCTTCACAGAAACATTGTATTGGGCAGACAGTCAGCAATGTTCAAACACCATACACATGCACAACAGATTTTCCCACCTCTGTAATAATTCTCTAGTACTCTTCAGATTTTCATTCACTCTAAGTTCTTCCAAAATTCAGCTCATCTCAAGGCATTTTTTTCTGTCTCTGTGTTCATACTGGTACCAATAAAACATTGTCTTTATAGCAACTATGTCATGCCTGATGTAGCCTAATGAAAAATCCTTCTTATGACCAGGCCTTACACAGGAAGGATCCAGAGATACATTGCCAAGTAAGAACAAGACTCTACTACATGTTTTAACTCTATAAATCCACTGGAGGTACAGACTTGATATTACTCAGATATTAAATCCAAAACAGAACAGGAACTCAGTAATTTGGAAAGGAGCAAAATGAAACAAATACTTTATAAGTCTTGTTACTGTAAAAACAAAACCAATGCAGAGTTATTAATTATAAACACTGTGACATATTAATTCACTTGAATATCTAGAGAATAATAGAAGAAATTCCTGTTTTAATGCACGGGAAATGCAAGACTAGCGACATTGAATTATTAGTCCAAAGGTTCTAATTTATTAAATAAAGTACTAGGAGATATTGATATGTATGTAAATAAATTGCCATGAGAAGTTTTGATTTCTTTTCTTGATATGGGAAATTATTCAGGATGAAAATAAAAGCTGTCAGAGGAATTGTCTTCTGGACAATAGCCAGTCATTCTACACAAGCTGACAATAAAATAAAGTGCACACTCCCTTCCATTTCCTGATATATTTATTGGGAAAACTGTCTTGTAGTTTTGTCAAGTTCCTCTTTATGGCAAATGAGTTCATGAACTGCAAATGAAGAAGAATTCAAGTGGTAAAATCCCAGCATCTTCAACAAAACTATGTGGCTTTCTCAATCTTATCTTTCTTAAATCTTCACTTCCCCTGCCTGGGGAGCCATCTCATATTTATTCTACAAGAAGGTGACAGACAACATAACAAAGGTCTGGGGAGGCACTCATGACACTGACCTAAGAAGTAGCAAATGTCCAGAAAGAGTCATTTCAGAATCCTGAATAATGGATAATTTCTAACCTATTCCTATGCAGGAAATCTGAATTTTAGAAACTGGAATTCAGGTGAGAAAGTATTCTTAACAAAACTTGCATATATCTATATATACATATACACATACACATACACATATACATACATACACACACAAAACTAAAGCACTGAATATCTGAGTGTATTTCTGACTAGGCAAGGGCTACAAAGGATAACAGCTTGAAATCATCCTGAAACTGCAGCTTCCGGTTGATTTCTTTAATTGTTCCCAAACAGTGGGAAGAAAAAAACCTACTGCAGTTGCAGAGCTCCACAGCTATAGGACATTCTCAGCCCAGCAGCAGAAATAGAGCAGAACTGCATTGGAAAGCTCATGAGGTCCAAGCTCGAGCTGCTCTTGCTGGACATTGCATGGTGATGATAACAGAGCATAAGGATTTGTAGAAGCTTTTCCAGCCTGATAGTTGTCCTTAGCTTCTCCAGCCCAGCACAATTTGAAGAAATCATCCATTTTCTGATCGGAAAAATGATCATGTTTCAAGGCAAGTCCCTGAGTAGGTTTGTCTGTTTCACTGCAGATAAAGAAGATTTGATTAGAGAGAGTCAGAGGTCAACAAACAGATTGAACAAGACTTAACAAAAGGAGGTTAAGAAAAGGATGTTCACTCTCTTATGTGCCCAGGCAAACATCTATTCTGCATTAAAGGAACTTCTAAAAGTTGCTTTGGACACTGCCACGTTGACTTTTAAACCCATTTCCTGATCTTTTCTTGGAAATTATTAAATAGCTTTTATTCTGTTTCTTAAAACTCCTAAATTTTAGGGAAAATTATGCATTTTGGTACCTCATGTGTCATCACAGAATTAGGAAAAGGATTTTGCTTTAAAATCCTTGTAGGGAAGATAAAGTCATAGAAATTGCAGTTCCTAGTTTTTGCTACAGATGTAGGACACCTTTCAGTGAGTGTTAGTGGGATAATAGCACTAAATAAATGGGAAGACCTTACATAAAATACAGGGGAAAGGTTCCACCTTTGCATGTATACACCTCTGTATGATCATATTTTAGCCTTTGCAGAGGTAATTGCACAAGATACAGAGTTAAGCTGTGAATAAGCTCATGGTCTGTCTCTGAAATGGGTAAAACACAAAGCACAGCTCAGCACATACACTGAGCACAGCTTTGGAAAATCCAAGTAATAACGCAATGTCATTTCAGGTCATCCACTAAAGTGAGGAGGACAAAAGAAAAAATCAGAATGAAAGACTGATTATCCAGATAGAATAGGCAGTAATGTCTGTTTGTTTGTTCCCTGGAAAACCACCACCGGTTTTCAGTCATTTGAAATCATCTTTTCTTGTCCGGAGTTTCCAAGGGTGACTGAACTCAAAACAAGACTAACTGCACTGATGGAGGCACACGGATGTATCTGACAAAGATTTGTCCAAGCAGCACATCCATCATGATCTGGAAGAGGAAGGGGAAGGAATGTAATTTGTCACTGGCAGCAAAATGAAACTTGGGCATCTGTGTTAAACTGTCTGGGAAAGTTAGTGGTCAGTCCAGTGGTTAAGAGCTCCCAGCAGCCACTTTGAAAGTGCCACATGTCCAGGCAGCAGAGTACAGAAATCAGAAGGCATAAGATGTGGATGAGCCTTAACAGCTCTCAGAAGGAAGTACAGGTCCAATAAATGAACTTAATTTGACAGAAGAAGGTCTTGGTTTATCAGGCAGTACAGAACAACTGGAGGTCCTTCTGCAAAGGCCTGATCTAAGCAGGCAGATACAGAAGGAGTAATCTAACAAAAGCCTCTCTGATATATATTTTTAAGCAGTGCTTGGGGGTCAAGTATGGAGGAACTCTTGCACATCCCAAGACACATAACTGGTCTGAACGAGATGATCTTTGCCTGTACAAATTATGATCAAACCCAGCTGCTGTACAGCCATCCTGGCAGTGTGACAAATACAAATGTATTTATTGTCATATATACACTCCTTACTTTGATTTGAGCAGTGCATCTGGAGAGACAGTAAAAACCAGAGTCTGTAAATGGAACTGCTGCTCAAACCAAATACACTGACAAAAGCACCTGATCACCTTCCCAGTGCAAGGGAAAGCATCAGACCTTTTGCAGGACAGAGGATGAATTTTCATAGCAGACTGGAGAAAACAGTCTATTAGAAAGGTTTCCATGTTTATAAACTAAAGAGAGTTCTGCAACACAGGTTTTAAAGCAGGCAGTGCCAAGGGAAAAATTCTGTCACAGGAAAGGGTGTCTTGTCACAATGTTATGCATTAAAGGCTCTTCAAGGGACAAAAAATATGAGTGTTTGGGTTCTGTTTGACAGAAAACAGAAGAAAAAGGCATAGAGGCACTTTGGAGTTTTCCAGAATATTCTCAGATAATAACTCATGCAGCTTCAGTTCAAAACTGGGAGTTTAAAGAATATTCAGATTATAGAAATAGTCATAGCATCTGACATCATCACATAGAAACGTATCCAAGCAGCTAGAGAGTATTACTGCAACCACATAGTTTGGCCATAAAACCTCATAAAAATCTGTATTTGAGTAGCATGAAAGTGCACTCTTTTTGATGAAGAATAGTTTATGCTCTATATGCTGTCTCTAAGGGAAGAATATAAATGGAATCTCCAGGACATACATCTAGAATCAGTTTTCACAAATAATACTTTTTTATATATCATGTCTTAGTAATCTGTCCAGTATCCACTAAGAAATATCACCAAAGCTCCTTAGAGATGCAAAGGGTCAAAATCAAGCTTAAATATAAGGAATAATGCTTAAGTCCCAAAACCAAATCCTACAGCTGTATAAAAATTCCTATATACCAGATTTCTTTGTTAAAAATAGAAAAATATGTATCACACAGAGAACCTGCTATCACTATGTGTTAGTCCATTTGTGTGAAACTAGTAAAAGTCCCATCATGAGAAAGTCCAAGGTATGGGATGTCCCTGTAAGAAGAGCACAGAAGAGTGAAGGGCTCTTGTTTAATTTCAAGTGAAGGGTACTGCTGAAAATACAGATATCTTTTGCTCTGTTTTGAATTCAGCAGTGATTTCTCTTCCCAATATGTACAGAAGTTAGAATACACACATGGACCTTTGCAAGATTATTCATGCTTTGTTTTAATTTTGGAAGGTGTATTGGGTGGGAAGGAAATAGTTTGTTGTTTTGGTTTTGGGGTGGTTTTTTTTAACTTTGATGGCTTTTGTTTTCAGGGCATAACCTGCCAGGAAAGGTTATCTTGTGGCCTGTAATTTTGTGCAAAATATTTTCTAAACTTGGGCTGCGATGGATAATGTTACCAAACCTTAAAATTATTATAGTGAGCACTCATGCCATACATATGTCTCTAAAAACAAACAAACAAGCAGAAACAACAACATTTAAAAAGCTAAAAAAGAAACTAAAAAATGAAACAAAGAATCAGCCAGGAAATTGATAGAAAATTCTTGTCAGGCTGAGCCACTTCACTCCTTGTGCAAATATCACATATCCAAGCACCATGCCTAATGGAAATGGCAAAGAACAAATACAAACATGGTGCTAAGAAAACAGATTTAGTAGGATAGCAGATTTAAGAAGCTATTTCCACAGCACTAGTGCCTAAAGTAATTAAACAATCAGAGGATGACTAGATGATGAGAACCAAAACCATTTGGTACTTGTAACAGGCTGAAGTTGACAGTTCTCCTCAGTCCTCTGTTCTCCGCTCTGTCTGTGGAGGAGAGTAAGAAAAGATCATGTGATAAAAAGACAAACGTAGGAAAATGTCATCCCAGTGGACCTATAATGATCATCATTGATGATCATTATACATATACATATATATATATATATATATATATATATATATATATATATGACTGATAACCTTACCTATGCAGGGCAGCATCTATATTTAATTTATAGCAAGAGAATGAACTATATTTCTTAAGTGTATGAACATTTCAGTGAATATCAAAAATATGGCAAAAAATATTCAGCTATCAGACTGAGCTATCATTCACCCAGGCCCAGAGCAGAGCAATGTTTTGGTGAGCACATCATTTCTTGCCAGTTCAGGAACTTCAGTTCTTGTTTAGTTCTCAGTTCCATGAAGTGCTTCTCCATGTGAACACTTTCACAATGCAAAATGCATGCAGTAGCTTTCTAGGAAAAAAAAAGCCAAAAAACAACAGTACTTCTTTCAAGAGAAACATTATCTCTTAATAACAGAAACTGTCCCAAAATCTTCAATGCAACCTGGAAAACTGCTAAAACTACAATCATTGAATAAATTCTTTAAAAAACCCTTGCTTCTACTGGGGCAGATACTGTGTTGAGCATTTAGACCAGAGCCCTCGTTACCACAAGGGACATGAAGCACATTGCAATATTCAAAGATGTTTGTCAGCCTTTTATCCAACAGCAACAGCAGAGGGTGGTTTAAATCCAGACTTATAAAGGAGAGAGAAAGATAGAATTTTTATATGGGCAGCTAATGGCAGGACAAGGTGCAATGGTTTTAAATTGAAAAAGGACAGATTTGGATTACATGTTAGAAAGAAATTCTTTCCTGTGAGGGTGGTGAGGCTCTGCCTCACTTTGCCCAGAAAGGCTGTGGCTGCCTCATCCCTGGAAGTGTTCAAGGCTTGGAGCAATCTGGGACAGTGGAAAGTGTCCCTGGAAGAAGATGAGCTTTGAGATTCCTTCCAATTCCATTTTGATCCCACAATTCTTAGAAAACCGTTCTGCTGCTATAGTAAAATTATTTATTAGCTAAATCAGATAGGAGGAGACCATCCTTAGCAAACCTAGGAAATGGAGGGGTGTTTTTCTGTCTTTGTTGGGTCTTGGTGGGATTTTTCTATCAGTGATTGGAGAGATGGGGACATCCGAGTTTGGAACAGAAGCCAATTTTATTGAGTATACCAGGCATTTATATCGGGTTTCACTTGTAAGGCACTTATGTGGGGTTTTATTTCTGGTAACAGTTTCCCATTGTTTACACATTCTTCATTGCTAAGATACTTTGTGTCTTTTTACTAATTACTGAAGGCCAGATTAAGAATCAGCATGGATCAGAAAGGATACAAAAGAGGCTCTTTCTAGTCTCAGGTTTATTCCATGGCGATGGTGTGGCAGGAAAGAGGGAGATTCTCTCCGGGAAAGGGGAATTCAGGAAAAGGGAATGGGAGTGGCTTTGGCTGGCAGCCAATGGGATAAGGACACGGGGGGTCTAGGTTCAGAATACTGGAACTCTAGGTGGGCTACAAGGTCACAGGGGAAGGTCACAGGACAGGAAAAAGGACAGGGAACCGGGGACCAGCTGGAAGAGATGGACAGAGGTATGCTGACTCATTTCATTTACCTCATTACAACACTTCATGACATCACATTGCCTGGTAACATTATCTTACCACAAAGTTTCACAACATGTTTCTGGGTCACTCCTTGCCCAGGGAGCATTTATCTGTGTCTGTCTCTCCCATGGTTTCTTCTCCATAAGGCTTAAGACACCAGGCCCCTTTATCAGTTCCACTGTACTTGCACCATATTTTTCCAACTCTGCATAGAAGTAAGGAAAATGAGAAGAAAGGAATAAAATATTGCAGAATTGAAAAAAAGATCTAAAATCAATTCATTTCTCAGCCAGGCCTTCCCTTGATTGCTAAGAATTAGTTAGGTTTGCTTTGATTGAAACACCATGTTTCAAACTCTCTCTACAGTAGCATCTTTCATCTAAAGAGTGGAATTTTTGAAACACCTGATCTGGTAGAAAACAGCCACGATCCTCTGAGTTTCCTTTAACAGCACCTGGCATCCTTCCAGGTATCAGAACTGTGTATGAGAAATGAACAGCGGAATGTGGGCAGACAGAGAAATAGGTAAACCTAATTTTGTTCAGCTAATTTGTAATCATGAGGGAAGCAAGCAGCTCTTGGTGTGCACACCACTGTCTCTGCTTTCCTTTCGTGATTCAGAGTGCTGCTGGGGCATTTCTGGAGGTTGGTTTCATCATGAAAATCCAGCCTGTTGCGCCTGAACAATTCTTACTGAGCCAGGGCTGCTTTTTTGCTCTCAGTTTCATCTGTTAAGCAGCAAGCAGAGTCACTGTGGGCATCTGAGAGCAATGACCTGCCCCTCACAGCAAAAGAAAAGGCTCTTTATATTTAATCTCCGTTGTGGCAAGAGAGATGGGACTGAAGCTCAGTGTTATCAATAATAATTTCACTATAATCATGGTGTTACCAACTATCAGGGATGTACCTGTGTGCGCACTTGATGGGTTTTAGGTAATAGTTCCTTGAGTGGTCCAGAAAATTGATTTCTAGTTATTTTCACAGATGAGATGGCAAATCTATAGTGAATACATATTGTTGGAAACAATAAACCAGCTCCAAATTAGGTGGCTGAATGACTTTTTTCCACTTTCACAGCTCAGAGGTGTGGGAGCTCTCTGGACAGAGTTCTAGCTATCCAAAGGAATTTCTCCAGGCAGCTCCTGCTCTGACTAGAACTTGAGAAGTTATATTTGACATTGTCAGTGGATAATCTGGCCTTTTAAGGGATGGTTCTTGCTGCAGCACTGATTTGCTGACACAGAGAAAAGACAGCTGTAAACAGGCAGTAGAAGCTGATACTTCAGAGGCAGAAATAGGTAACTTGGATGATTGTTTGGGTGCAGAAAATATTAATTTTCATCCCTTCTTTGGATCTGAGCTCAGAAGCCTGCCAGAAGAGTAGCATCTTTGTGTAAACAGATTGGTTATTACATAAATAAAAGCAATCAGCATCAGTTACATTTTCATTGCCTCAGAATTGCTGCCACCCATATAGGGGCACATTCAAACTAAGAAATGGCACAGCCTCTTGTACTTAATGCTTGGGAAAGCAATTATGAGCATCAATGCTCATGAGGGTATGCTCTGCAGCCAAAGTTTGACAGAAAGAATCTAGAAAGATCATGAACATGAGGAAATATCTATAAAATACAGTAAACTTTCAGTTGGTGATGACCCACTGCTTGATTTCTTTGCATATAATACCCAGCCCTGTTGAAAAGGGTGGAACCTTTCAAAGTTTGTATTCTTTGGGGGACTTTTAGAACTATTGGACAGCTATGATTGTTGTTCCCAGGCTGTATTTTCCCATTTCATTATTAACAGCTATAACATCATTCATAGGAATTTTTAATTGTTTTATTGGAGGGGAGGAGGAGGGAGAGAAATCCAGAGCAAGTACTCTGACCTTGCTGCAAATATTCATTTATTCAGGCAATGATTTAAACTGTGGGTTACCAGAAAATCTTGCAAAGAAAAGTAAAATATGATCACAAGGAGTCAGAGAAGCAACTGCCCTATCCATAACATTGTGCAGAGTTAAAATCTAGCAAATGAAACACAAATGTTCATCCTCAAAATGGGGGAAAAATCAGGGCATCCCATTCCAGTTGCACTTTGAAACTCCAGATGTTTTTCTATTTCAAATGTCCCCTTAACTGTCAAAGACTTCTGGACACTCCTGCAGATATTTCCAGAAATTAATCCTGCAAAAACTATTACATACCCACAGGCTCCATCGAGCTGAAGGTCAGCCTTCTTTCAGGGTAATGTCCATCAAACACCACCAGTTTATTGCCACCTGAAAGTAAATACTTTACCCTGCCAGTGTGGTGTTTCCTTCACTGTTCAATGAGGGACTCATCTTTTCAGCAGCTTCTCAGCAAATTATGCTAGTACTGGATATGCTGAGTAACTGGAAAATCTCTTCCACTGTCCTGCAGGTTCTTGATTGGATTTATCTAAATTTTCCAAAGCATAATTATGGCAATCCTAATGGAACAAGTGAATTGAAAGAGCCAGAAATAAATGGGATCCTGTCACTTTGTGATAAAAGAAGCTTTGGGGACAAGGCCACAGGGTTTGTCTTTTAGGACAAATACGTGAGTAAGTTTGCAAGTTCTCTACATTGTGATGGAGTGTAGGATGGCTTGGAGCAACAGCTGGGTCATTGAAATCCAAACGAGATCAGCTGGTTGTAAGGAAACCCCTTTAGCTGGCTGCTCACAGACATCTTTCTTGAAATCCTCCTCTGGCCATCATGCAAAACAGAAATCAAAGGAGTTTGAGGGAAGCTGGAAGTCTTCAAAAGAAAGACACACAGACACTATTAAATCCCTTTCAAAAAATCTCTGATAGAGAATAACTTCTCCCCTTGCTAAAAATAAGCAATCCTCAGTGGAAAGAAGAAATAAACCAGTTTTCACATGCTGCTGAAACAAAATTATGTGCATTAATGATTGAATATTAATTGAAATTATGAATGTGTGAATGAGACCAAACCTAAACTCATCAAAAAATTCTATTCATTCTTTAAAGCAAACCTTTGTAAAATGTCCTTTTCCATTGTAACTTCTCAAGAGTTTTGTGGCATCATATGCATGGTGATGTGGCACCTACCCCAGGACTAACCATGTCACTTATGTAGATTGTAGCTGGATTTCACATTGATGATGTTGATCCAGAAAATTGTAGCTCTGTCACTTTCCAAAAATACCTAATTGATTGTTCTCAGTGGCATGAGCAGCTTCAGAAATAGCAAGCTTGAAGCAAAAGTTGAAGAATGTGAGTTCTGTATTATTAACAGATAGTTCAGTGGAAAGCAGATGATCCTACACTCATTCAGCCAGAAGAGCCCTGTGTCCGAGCCGTAGCTAGGGAAGAATCTTCATGGCCAGATGAGAAAAGACTCACACACCAATGTGATGCAGTCTAATCCGTTTATTAGTTGTACAGTGCTTCTTTTATACTTAAACATTGTTGCAACACGTGAGGCCAGCAAACATATCACTGGTTAGTGAGCAGTGTTCACATATTACTTGCTATTTATTGATTGGTTTCATGTGTTTTTACAGCATTTTCTCCACCTCTTGACTCAAGCAGTCTAGCACCCTGATTCAGTCACGTCTGTTCTACCTATTTGCTACTTTACTATATTTTCCCTGCATGTCTACCCACTTACTTGCTACTTTAATATACCTTTCTCATCTGCTTGCTGCTGCTGCTCTGATGTTGTAATCTGATACCAGAGCTATAAGGAATGTCTTACCTGTCCCTCCTGTCCCTATCCTATTGGCAGACAGCCAGAAATCCCCTCCCTGACCCTTTCCTAGAAAAAGCCAAGACCTGAGATGCGCTTCCTCTTTTGCCCTGCTACCACCATGCAATAAAGAAAAGGCAAAGAGCCACTCTTTTGATCCTCGTGCTTGTCTCATGTGCTAGACCTAGCTCCTTCTTATTGATACAATACGAAGAAGTTATAGTTTGCAGCAGCAAACCTGGCCATAGCACTCCAGGCTCAGATCTGCTTGCCGTGGTAACCATGGATCACAGGCTGGAGTTGATCTCTCAGAACTCTTCCAAGCCAGTGCTTGGATTCTGTGACATCACAGCCTCTGGGGCAGCATGGTGCCTGGCAACTGTCCCCAGCCACCGCCGTGCCCCACAGCCTGGGCACACCTCGGCGAGGACAGACGTCCGGAGGGTGTGTGCTGGTGGCGCTTCCCCAGAGCACCATGGCCGACCCTGTTCCATGGCTCTTCAACTTGTATCTGCTGCAGCTCCTGGGCCATCGTCCCGACCCAACCATCCATTCTGGGTCGGGCACGGTCCTGTATGTGCAGGAGCCGGAGCAGCAGAACAGGGACCCTGAGCAAACCACCCCGTGCATGAATATGTCGTGGCAGTCCTGGACGTGCCTGTTGGTGCAGCTGCTGGCCACAGGCACTGTCCTGGGATGGCGCCGCTACCGAGGGCGCTGGAGAGGCTGGAGAAGGGTGAGGGATGGGGGGTCAGGCAGGAATGATGGGCTTGGACCTCTTGGGCAGCCCTTTGGCCAAGGCCCCATGGCAGAGTGGAGCTGAGCCTCTGGCTGGGAATCAGGTCAGGGCTGAGCTCAGGGACAGCCCCAGGCAGAGGCAGCCAGAGCTCTGCTTGCTGCAGCCTGGCCAGGCCTGGCTCTCTTGCTCAGAGGCCAAAGGCAGCCCAGAGAGGGGCCCTGCTCTGCCCCTCTGCCCCTTCCATCGGGATCCCTCTGCTTTGCCTTGCAGAATCGGCGCCAGAGGCCCCGCAGCAGCAGCCCAGGACAAGGCTGTCCCACAGAGCTGGTCCAGCTGCTGAGGAACAACCACACCCTGCTGCAGCAGTGCCTGGAACGCTGCTCCCAGCAGAGGGCCCAGAACAGCAGAGCAGCACAGGGGGCCAGCCGCAGCAGGAGGAGCAGGAGAACCCAAATCTCTCCCAGCGCTGACCTCCAGCTCCAGCACGGCGCGCAGAGCACAGCAGGGAATGGGTGACCCGTGCCAGACCTGGCACGGCGACATTCCCCATCTTAGGCTTTACAGACCCCCCAACCTTACCTGTAGCAACCCCCACCACCTTTTCCACAAGAAGCTGACCTTCCCCTTAGTGTTCTGGTTCTAAGTGTTTAAGTAATTTAGGCATAAGGTTGTTACCCCATAGTCTTCTACTCCCCCTATATTGTAGACTTTTAGAGTAGTAAAGTTAATAAAGTTCATGTTCTCTGCACATCCTATGCTGTTTGCTTGATATTCCATCCAAGAGGGGACACAGAGGGATGGGTTTGAGCAGGAGCTCCAGACTGCCTGCAATGGAGAGCCTGAGTGCAGCAGCAGCATTTGCAGGAGTGCAAATGGAGGGCAGCTGGAAAGAAGATGGTGGGCAGTATTCTCCTGCCTCCATCTTCCAAGGAAGAGTCAAGTCAATCCCTGTCTGCGCTCTGCTGGGAAGGGTCTTTAAAGGCTCCAGGAGGTGTCTGGGTGGCTCCAAAAGGGGCTTGCAGGACCCTGGGGCACCAGGGAAGAAGGAACAGCATCATCCCAGGAATGCTGTGAAAGATTCCCCAGAGCGGCCCAACCTGGGGCCCGGGCAAGGGATGGGTTCAGGCAGGCAAATACATCCAGAGGCTGCCTGGGCTATGGCAGTGAGGCCCAGCCCTGTTTCATATCTTTCTGCTCTTCATTTGTATTTAGTCCTTTGTATTTATCCTCATGACCCTCACAATTGGATTAGATTTCACTTCCTTTCAAGACAAAACCTTAGTTATTTTATTTCCAGTAAACAACCATGTGTATTACCAGCTTAAACGACTTCTCTCTGACTTACTCTGCACCTTGCTCCTTTACAGCAAGATGATCAAGGACCTCTCTTAAAATACAGATGCCTCCCTGGAAAGAGGACAATCTTGCTATATTCTGAAGAATCTTAACTTTGATGATGTACCAAATTTTACAAATCCAAGAGGAAAAATGCCTACAGATCAGTTTTACAGTTTCAAAAGCTGATTCCTCAAAACTTGCACACCAGTTTCCTTATTGGCAACGTTCAGCAGTGATACCAAACAAGCACAGAAAACAAATGGGAGAAGAAATGCAGACAGCCATACAACCAACTGCCAGCACAAGAAACACGCTGTGCTCTTGTCACTGACAGTTTCTGTCTCATGGTTGAGATGAACCACAAGTGGAAAGTGGCCCCAGGGAGCCCCACACGACGAGTCACACAAGCTACTAAAGGAGAAGGTGAATCAAGTGCACTTGCTGAACGCAAAGCCATTCAGCTGGCCCTGGACACTGCTGAAACAGAGAACTGGCCAAAGCTCTACCCTTATACTGAATCATAAATAGTAACCAATGCTCTGTGGAGTGAGCTAGAAAGGTAAAAAAAGGCCAGTTAGCAACATAAAGGAAAACCAATTGAGGCTGCTGATGAATGCAAAAACATTGCCACTCAGACAAACTATCTGTAAAAGTCCATCATGTAGACGACCATGACCCCAAAAGTCAGGCTAATAAAGAACACTGAAACAAGGAGCAAGTAGATCGAGCTGCAAAAATAGAGATGTCAAAAATAAATTTAAATTAGCAACATAAGGGAGAGTTGTTCCTAGCTCAATAGGCTCATACTGCCTCAAGCCATCAAGGCAAAAATGCCACCTATAAGTAGGCACAAAACTGAAAGGCAGATTTAACTATAAATTGCATTTCTCAAGTTATTCATAACTGTAAGACAGGTGCTAAAATCAAGCAAGCCAAGCCCATAAAGCCTCTCTAATATGGGGGGCAGTATTCCAAATATAAGTATAAAGAAGCCCAGCAAATGAACTACATCACACTGCCTCAAACCCCCCAAGGCAAGTGCTACGTGAGCACAATGGTAGAAGTCACCACTAGATCATTAGAAACCCACCCTGTACCTCACACTACTACTCAAAACACCGTCTGAAGCCCAAAAAAGCAAGTCCTATAAAGACACAGCACCCCTGAGAGAATCATCAGACAACAGGACCCATTTCAAGAACAGCCTTAGAAACACCTCAGCCAAAAACCAGGATATTGAATAAATAGATCATATCCCTTATCACACACCAGCTGCCAGGAAAGTTGAACTGTACAACAGACTACTTGAAACTACCCTAAAGGCACTTGGCAGGGAAACATCCAAAAATTGAGAAATGAACATAACAGAAGCCACCTAAACAGTCAACACCTGAGAGTCCATCACTCAAGCAAGTCCTGCCCAGTCTGAAGCCTTGCACACAGTGCATGGGGATAAAGTCCCTGTAGTACACATAAAAGGTATTTTAAGATTGTTTAGCTTAGGCCCACCTCAAGCAAAGGCAAACCAATCCGTACAATTGTTTTTGCTCAAAAACCTAGTTACACTTAGTAGGTAATGCAGAAAGATAAAGAAACCCATTGAGTACCACAGAAAAACCTAATCTGAAGTGAGAACTGTGTGTAAAGTTTCACTGTGGATAAAAATATATAGCAGAGTTGAAAGAAGGTATTAATTAAGGTAGGATGCAGATGGTAATAGAATAAGGAGTAGATCATGTCTTAAGTTGCAATGCAAGATGCAAGCAGAAGTATACATTCTATCAGCATCTGCTGAAACCAGGTGGAGCAGGGCTCCTTATCTCTGCCATGACCCATCCCTCAGAACTCCTCCCCACAAGGAGTTATACCTTATGGGAAATGCCCCAGCCAAGGAGAAAAGCCAAGTATTTCCAGACTAAATAAAATCTGAAATTTGAAACATCAGAGCAGCCTTTCCCACTAAATTCCCAGAAGAAGACCAGGCCTATCTTCATGACCACCAGATGTTAAAAAAGTAACTACAACCTTCTCCAAAATCATTGCTTCAACAAAACCACATCTGTCCCTCTAAGAAAACTACAGGTTCCATTATTCAGACTGTAACCAATACCCTGAGCAACAGGGTTACAGGCTGCATTCTGACCTTGCCAGTGTTTTGGTCCTTATATTACTATACTTTTATTTTCATTTTCCCAGTGAAAAACTGCTGTTTTAAATCCTATACCTTTGCCAGGGAGCTCCTTATTTTCCAAGTCATATTAATTTCGAGGGAGGGAGTTTACATTTTCCGTTTCCAGAGAAGCTCCAGAGCTCCTCAGCAGACACCTGTCTGTCAAACCAAGACAGTGCCCTGCTGCAGCTCCATCCCCATGGCAGGATCCGCGCTGGATGATCCCCAGGGACCCCCGGTGGGCAGAGCCCCCCTGAGCCCTGGTGCTGCTGATCCGTGTTGGGAAGACACCTGGCTGGGGGCTGCACACCCTCCCCGTGGCCTGGATTTTCTTTGCATTTCTCTTTGTCCTTCCCAAACACCCAAAACCAGGGTAAAAATAGAGATTAAATAACGACCTGCTTGGGGACACGGCGGGATCTTCCAGGGGATGCGGGGGACGCTCGGTTCCAGGGATTTGAGGGGTCCTGGGAGGGACCTGGGGGTTGCTCAGGGTGTTGGGCACCCCAGTTCCATCGGCTCTGGCTGCACTGGGAAACCGCTGGGAGCAGAGGAGAAGCGGGAGGAAGAGGAGGAGCGGGAAGAAATGGAAGAGAAGCAGCGGGAGGAAGAGGAGGGACACAGGAGGAGCGGCAGGAAGAGGAGGAGCGATTTTGGAACCACACGTTTCTCCCGCCTGGTCGCTGAGGCCGCAGGTCTCCCCGGTCCGGCAGCATCGCCCGCCAAAAACCCGCAGGTGAGCGGGGAGGGGGAGCTCGCCCCAAATCCATCATGGGGCGCTCCGGGAGGGTTTTATTTTTCGTTTCAAGAGATGTTTGGATTTTGCAGGAGCCCAAAGCCGAGCCGGAAATGGCGCAGGTGGGATCTTGGCGGGTCCCATGTGGGATCGCCCGGTCGCAACGGGGAGGGGGAGATATCGGGTCTGGGGATTCCCGGCAGAGCCGGGGGGGAAGGCGGGAGCCCCGGAGCGGGGAGAGCGCGGAGGGGCGATCCAGGAGCCGGGGGACCCCCGGCAGCCTGGAGGGGTGCGGGAGGTTGGTGCTGAGCGGGCTCCGGGCCCCCGAGGCTGAAAGGGGCGCTGACTGCTCCAGCTGCCCTTGGGCAGCGCCACCATCAAACCCAACGCGCTCAGCCCTTGTTTCCCTCCCAAACCAGGATTTCCTAAACTTTGGCACTGAGCAGGAGAAGGAGTAGGAGGCCATGAGGACGAGGTCGATGTCCGGAAAGCTGCAGGCAGGTGAGGAGGAAGTCAGTGCCCCTTTCCCCCTGTGTCCTGCTCCATCTCCCAGCCCAGCACGGCCCCGGCTGCAGCACAGCCCTGGGGGGATCTCCTTGCCCTTGCCTCTGGCGCGGAGGCAAATCCCATCCTGTCCTTGTCCTTCCTCCCCCAGACAAGGAGCTGAGCACGGACAGCAGGGAGGACAAATCCCCGCGGCACAGCCTCGGGCAAGAGGCCATTTGCAGCGGCTCCACGGCGCAGGAATGCAACGGGGAGGAAAAGCCACACAGAGCCCACAGCAGGAGGGGCTGTAAACGCACAGCCCGGGATCCCAGCAGGAAAGAGCCAGCCCGGGCCGGGGAGGCGGCTGGAGCTCGGAGCTGGGGCTGCGTGAGCAGCTTCACCATGGGGACAAACCCCACAAGTGCTCAGAATGTGGGAAGGGATTCAGGAGGAGATCACAGATGATCAGTCACTGGAGAATCCACACGGGGGAACAGCCCTACGAGTGTGGGGAGTGTGGGAAGAGATTCAGAGTGAGCTCAGACCTGACTGTTCACCGGAGAAGTCACACTGGGGAGAGGCCCTATGAGTGTGATAAATGCAGGAAGAAGTTTCAGAGCCGCTCCCTTCTGCTCCGCACTATCGCACTCACACGGATGAGAAGCCGTTCCGCTGCTCTGATTGCGGGCAGGGCTTCAAGCACAACTCTGCCCTCGTCAGGCACTGACTCACCCACACTGGGGAAAGGCCCTACGAGTGTGATAAATGCAGAAAGGGGTTTACAACCAGCTCTAATCTGATCCTGCACTATCGCAGTCACAGTGATGAAAGGCCTTATGAGTGTTATGACTGTGGGAAGGGCTTCAAGCACAACTCACATCTCATCAGGCATCGGCTCATCCACACCAGGTAGAGACCCTACAAGTGTCTCGAGTGTGGGAAGAGCTTCTCACAGAGCTCTAACTTGATCAGACATCAACGGAGTCTCCACTGAAGGAAGCCCTGCGAGTGCCCCGAGTGCAGGAAGAGCTTCGTGCCCTGCTGCAGCTCCATCCCCATGGCAGGATCCGCGCTAGATGATCCCCAGAGACCCCTGGTAGGCAGAGCCCCCCTGAGCCCTGGTGCTGCTGATCCGTGTTGGGAAGACACCTGGCTGGTGGCTGCACATCCTCCTGTCTCCCTATGGACTGGATTTTCTTTGCATTTCTCTTTGTCCTTCCCAAACACCCAACATCAGGGTAAAAATAAAGATGTTGAACTTAGACATGGTTGGGGACATCAGGGGATCTTTCAGGGGATGTGGGGGACACTGGGTTTGAGGGAATTGAGGGTTCCTGGGAGGGACTTGGGTATTGCTCAGGGTGTTGGGAAGCCCAGGCTCAGTGGCACCAGCTCTACTGGGATACCCTGGCAGATGTTCTGATCAAGGACCTCCTGCCCTACCACTGTCCCCATGTCACCCCATCCCAGCTCCTGCTGTCCCCTGTCCAGAATCCTCTTCTCCCCACTGTCACTCCCCTTGTCCCCAGCCCATTCCTATGTCACCCCACTCCCGCTCGGATCCTCATTCCCTGTCCCGTATTCTCTGCCCGATTGCTGTTCCCATATTCCCAACCCTGTATTCCCTGTCCTAATCCCATTCCTGAATTCCTGTTTTCATATTCCCAATCCTGTTCCCATATTCCCATTTTTGTTCCCTGTCCAACCTTCTTAATCCCCATCCCATATTCTCTCTCCAGTTGCTATTTCCATATTCCCTGTCCTCATCCCATTATTCCCATTTTGGTTGCTGTTCTCATTCCTGTTCCCATGTCCCTATCCCTGTCCTCCTTCCCAGTCCCTATTCCCTGTCCTTGTCCCCATTGCCCATCCCATTCATGGTCCCTGTCCCCTTTCCCAGTTGTTGGAGTGTGTAACACAGAAGCCTCTCTGAGTCCCTCAGTACTTCAAAGTGCTTCTAATGAATATGCATTCTTATTTTAAAGATGTATTTAATTCAATTTCTCTTTAGAGCAGAGGTGATTGCAGCATTCTGTGATTGATATTGATCCATGGTCTCTCCTCAGGAGGCCTGGCCTGCTTAGAGAAGCTGTGCCTTGAGGTCTGACCCAATGTGGACAACCTTGCTTCACATTCCCCAGCCCCATCCTGTCTCTCCCACTCACCTGAGACCTGCTGTGCTTGGAGAATTGGCTGTACACAGCAAAGAGTATAAAATAGTTTAGGTTGCTACAAGACAAAGTTTCCCCATTGTAAACAGACACCCTCCTCAAGTGTGTGCCAAGCCCAAGGCACCACCAAGAGCCCTGCAGAGCTGTCCTGGGCCAGCTGGGAGGGTGGATCATCATCCCAACCTGCCCCAGGCCATTGCAAGGGACTGTGGCCACGGACACTGCACTGGCCCCACTGCTGGGTTTGGCTGCCACAGCAATGCTCATCAGGCAAATTTCCTTGGAAAGCACCCCAAGGACCCATTTCTGCAGTCAGGCTCCAGGGCCACTTGCATGCAGAGCTGTTGTGTCCTCGGCTGCCCCGGCACCCTCAGGACAAAGCAGTGCCGGGGCTGTTCCAGGGACAATGGCACTGACGCTCCTGGATGCGCTCAGGGGCCACGGCAGCAGCCACAAAGACCCTTCCTCAGTTTGGTGCCAGGCAGCCAAGGCCTGGAGCCATTGTGATGGCTGCTAGCCATGGAAACCTGCCCTGGGCCCCTTGCTCAGGGCTGGAGTCACTGCCCAGAGCCAGAGGGGATCCCTGGCTGGGGGCTTGTGCCGTGGCACCTGCCCTGTGCCGCGCTGGCTGCTCAGGCACAGCGGGACCAGCAGCACAGCCCAGGGCCAAAGGCCAGCTCAGCCAGACAGAAAGGGCAGCTGGGCACTGTTTCCATGGCAGCCATTCCTGGCACAGCACACCTGGGTCACCTGTGGTGGCATTTGCCATGGAAAGCCCTTGAGGGGCTGATGCCACGGCCACTGGTACTGAGACACTGCTGGGCTGGGGTGCTGAGCACAGGGCTGAGCACACAGAGATGGTTCTGTTCTTGCTCAGCCTGCACAGAGCCAAGGCCTTTCCTGCCCCTCATCCAGCCAGGCTGGGCAGAGGCTGGGGCTGCAGGGGAGGTTGGGAGGGGACACAGCCAGGACAGGTGACCCCAACTGACCCCAGCATATCCCAGACCATGGCACAGCGTGCTCAGTGTATAAAGTGGGGAAAGGAGGCAGGAACTGAGGGGACATTTGGAGTGATGGCGTTGTCTTCCAAGGTAACAAGCAGGATGAGACTCAGTTTCACCAGTGGGCAGGGTCAGCACCAAAGACACAGACACTAACTGAAGAAATTGTGTAATTTATATAACACAAAACTGCAAAGAATCACAAAAGGAGAAGCTCAGCAATGCACCCAGTCATCACTACCAGATTGCCCACAGTGATTTACAAAGATCCATCCCCAGTTATCCCCAGACTTTGCCATCCCCCAGGTGCACACATCAGCTGGGGGAAGCTGTCACAGCCAAGGGCTGCAGAGCCACTCCTGGACACTGGGAATTCCTGCAGGTGCCTCCAGCCACAGCTGAGGCTCCCAACCCTGCTGAGAGAGGGCCCAGCTCTGACAGTGCTGAATAAAGAATCTGACATCACTTCTAGTGCAGGAACATTGGTTTAACTCTCCTGTTGGGTTTCTCCCAAAGTCTGGCCAGGGCTCAAGGAGGAACTAAGGGAGTTGACTTGGACCAAATACTCCCAAACAAAGACAGATGGGATCTTGTTTGCTTTACAAATGAATGTTTCACCAATTCAGAGATACACAGATCATATTGCTAAAAATGCCTCATTAATGAGCAGGTAACAATATAACGTTTGGTTGGAAGGTTCATCCAGAGGTCAGCTTTGGCTCAGGGCCTTGTTCAGGCCTTGGTACTTCAATCAGTGCTTTGACCAAGGCATGAACTACAACCTTCATAACAATTCTTTTAATACTTGAGTCTTAGATTTAGGTATGAGCCATAAAGGCATCGCCTCTTGTTCTTCAATTAAGTGCTGTTCAAGTTCATTACTCAGAGCTCTAAGTCACATTCCTTCTAAAACATGCCTAATTAGTTGTATTCTCTGTTATTTATCAAATCCCCACTTTTTCTTGAGACTGTGCCTGTTTTGAAACAAGTCTCAATACTCAATTTTCCAGCACAAAGTGTCACAACAACTCTTACACAGAATCATAACACACCAAGTGCTCACACTGCAATGATTGCAGTGACTGACACAAATGCATTTCACAGCAGCCTCCAGTTTGGCAGCCATGGAGCCAATCTCACCAAGAAGAATTTTATTCTTTCTGCCACTCTTCTACTGCTCTTTCCATCGAGGTGATTCCTGACTGTTGGACTTCAAACTCATCACTGACAGAAGTGCAGCATTCCTGTTCCAGCCTCCTCCTTGGCCAGCAAGCAGATAATCCAAAACCATGCGGTTCTGTAGAGCCCCATTTGTGTTTGTTGGAGCTCATAGGATGTCCTATTGGATATTTTCACAGAATCATTTTCTACTTCTTGCAACTCATTAATGTAAACTCCACAGGATGAGACAGTGCACATGGGGCTCAGGGTGAACCAGAGTCTTTGGCTGTCTGAGACCAAAGGCACTCTTTAGGGGAAAAATGTTCTCTCAGCCCTAACTCTTCCTCACGGTTGTTGCTGAAGTACCCTCAAGGGAGGCACCAACATTGCCTGGAAACAGCACCCAAACCATCCTTTAGGAAGCCATTTACAGGCATTGTTTCTGCACATCCAGCAGGTCCCATTCCCAGTACCAAATGTCTGATTTCCCATTTCCCACTGTGGGCTGCTGATGGATCCAGGGCTCCTCCCTGTGCTCCTGTTGTGTCCCCAGTGCCTTTGGGCCAGAGGAGTTTCACAGTGCCCCTGCAGCTGGGAGTGCTGTGGCACTGACCCTGACCAGCTCCAGCACCCCGAGTTCTATGGACATTGGAGTGATGGTAAAGCACAGAAATCCTTTCACATTGTGGCCTCTAACAGGATTCAGTTTCTACTGAAGGGAAATTTTAGTGAATCCTGTCAAACTGATAACTGTATTCCTTTGTTCCACAGCACACTTTTCTGTGACTGTCCCTGTACTGAATCTGAATCAGAGCCCACTGACAGAGGTGTGCCACCCCACAGGGAACCCCACTCCTTCCAACATCAGTTTTGAACATACCCAGCAATTAGCTACATTGAGTATTTTGGCTACTTCACTTTTTAAATTTTCATAATAATTTCATGACTAATCCTTGCTGAAACTCTAGAGGCATTTCTGGTGAACAAGATTCTGGCTGACTCTCAAGGTACAACTTACAGACATAAGCAGTACTTCAGGGACAAGGTTACTCATTCTTTTTCCTCAGTCTCATCCAGGTTAGGAGCAATAATTCCATTGTCCATGGAACTGGTGCCTTTTTAATTCCAGAATAATGTCCCCCAGGTTCTTTGCTGTTCAGCTTTCCTGCGCTGTCTGTGGCTGACAAGGCTTGGTGGGTCCTTTCCCCTCCAGCTGGGGAGGTGCCGGGTCCCAGTCCCTGAGGGCACCCAGGCTCCTGGTTGGAATTCCTGTGGAAGTCCCTCAGTGTCACATCAGCCTTCACATGGAGCCCCATGGATCAGGGCATTTCCCAAAGAGATGTTGGGGCAAACAGGGAGATTTGGTCTGGCAGGATCTGTAATACAATATCCCATAACATCCACTTGTTCTCACACAGACACTTGGCTGCAGGGACATATTCCCACTGCTCCTGGCCAGGTTTCACGTTCAAACAGTGCTGTCTTTGCCCAGAGCTGTTCATTCAGCCAGCCTGGCAGGGCCATTTGGCTTCTGCACCCACATTTTCCCTCCATTATTAAGGCTCCTGGATCCAAACACTTCATCTCCAAACAGTGGTGATTTGAGGTGGGTCTCCTTTTCTCACTACTGTTTTCAAAACATAAATATTAATAATTGTGTCATAGGGCTAAATAATCCAATCTTGTTCACTATTGTTTAAATGGATTACTTTGATTTCTCCTTGACAATCTGCATAAGTTACTTTTCCTGTGACATGAACACTTTGCAAGGCCAAGCTCCAGGGAGCAGCTCCCCAACCAAACTGTCCTGGAGGAATTAGAATTCCTCTTTCTGCATTGAGAACTCTCATTTGCTTCTGATTCATCCTAATGAATTGCACTGCATCCAAGTCCACCTCTGCAGCCTCTGGGGGGCCCTGTCAGGGGCCATCACACCCAGAACAATTTCCCAGCAAGTCCAAATCGCACTGGCCATGGCTGCATTTGCAAACTGGTGCAGCCATGCACACCCAGGGGCTTTCCATTTCCCTGTGGGCCCATTGTTAAGGGTATGGAGCACATCTGGAGATGGGTTTTCCATCAGGACAGGCTCTCATCTCTTCATTTTTCCAACTGTTCTTTTAACATTCATCTGTTCAACCAATCCTGTGGTTTGTGGATAGTCTGGTATTGCAGGACCCTGGGGCACCAGGGAAGGAACAGCATCATCCCAGGAATGTTGTGAGAGATTCCCCAGAGCGGCCCCACCTGGGGCCTGGTCAAGGGATGGATTCAGGCAGGCAAATACATCCAGGGGCTGCCTGGGCTATGGCAGTGAGGCCCAGCCCTGTTTCATATCTTTCTGCTCTTCATTTGTATTTAGTCCTTTGTATTTATCCTCCTGACCTTCACAATGGGATTAGATTTCACTTTCCTACAAGGCAAAACCTTAGTTATTTTATTTCCACTAAACAACCATGTGTAATACCAGCTTAAATGACTTCTCTCTGACTTACTCTGCATCTTGCTCCTTTACAGCAAGATGCATCAAGCACCTCTGTTAAAGTACAGATGCCTCCCTGGAAAGAGGACAATCTTGCTATATTCTGAAGAATCTTAACTTTGATGATGTACCAAATTTTACAAATTCAAGAGGAAAAAAGCCTACAGATCAGTTTTACAATTTCAAAAGCTGATTCCTCAACTCTTGCACACCAGTTTCCTTATTGGCAATGTTCAGCAGTGATACCAAACAAGCACAGAAAACAAATGGGAGAAGAAATGCAGACAGCCAGCAGGGGACCACCTACCAAAATACTGGGAAGAAACAGCACCCAGCAACAATTTCACTACAAGATGGACTGATCTTCTAGTTAGCTTCAAAGCAACACATGGACTTGCTTACTTTCAAAGCCTGTCCAATTTTCAATTAAAAATAGAAAAATAACTCCTCTCCACATGCATCATTACTGTTAAGCCTTGTCTATGTCTTCAGCTGTTCTTATTTGACTTGCAGGATAATGAAATGTATTGAGATAGGATTTCAAGGCAGGTATGGGAAGTATGTGCTGTTTAAGAATCCTCAATATCTGCAGACAATTTGCTAAATTTGAATTCTTTTTTTTCCAAGCAAAAGAACCACCTAGTGTTTTTATCTTCCCTGGTGTTTCCAAGGAAAACACTATTAGCTTTCTAGGCATACAGTTCCTGGCTATTGGAATATATACACTTAGCAAACAATGTAATTTTAAGAACAATCTGCTGAAGCAGTATTTCATTTTTTAAGATATTTTATTTAACTACATGCTTTAAGAAGGAAAAGTGTTTCAAATCCCAATTTTGCCCTCCTTTATCCTTATTCAACAGCATGGATCTTTGAGTGCATGGGCAAATGGTTAAACTGAATGTGGCACATGTTTGCTGTTACTGCTGAATATATCTTCTGCTATACTGCCAATTTTCAGAGAAAAAGTTAGAATCAAAAGATGTTGTTAAGAAAAATAGCAAACATTATTTCTTCTTGACTCCCTGAGCACTCAGGTTACTCTTCATCTCATCTATTATTCCTCAGTCTCAGAACAGAACAAGCCTAGTCCTGTTACATCTTATTCAACTGCAAGTACCATTTTTACCCAAATAATTTTCATCATTTTCACCCCTTACACCCTTTCAGTTGTGACGTGTTATTAATTTCTTGGTTTTGTTTATTTGTTTCCCTGCAGCCATAGGTAACAAATGTTAGTTCACGTGAAATATAAATCAGACAGAAACACTACATCACCTGTGGGGATTCTGGGGTTTTTTTCTTTTTCTGGATAGTTATCAAAGTTAACAGAAATTTCCTTACTTCTCACACACGAAAACCAGCACAAGCTTCCCAAAATGCAGTTTTGGAAAAGGCATGCATGTTGGACCATAATTAAATGTAGATCAGTGGAATAGCTTCAGTAAAGGGGGAAATTAAAGGAGACTACCTGACCAATAGGTTAGCAAAAGGTGAGCATTAATGGATCAATAGATCAATTTAAGTGCCAAGTGTCCAGAGTAGCTTTCAAGGGTGATAATGGATTTTAGCATCACAGATTTTAATTGTGCACTATAACAGTGCTGTTTGAGCCATTATATGACTGAATTATTATGATTTCTGTATCAGCTTGGATGTAAAACTTGACTCTGGACTGAATTGTGTCACTTAAGGGAATTCAGAAGGAAATGATTTTATACACTCAATGAAATTAAATGTATTCTGCATTCCTGGTGTCACCATTTGCCAACCTAAAACAAATTGTGCACCAAGCTTGCTGTAAAAAACCCATGCACTGGTATAACCCGTGCTGGTATCTTCCAGAGAAGGAGAATCAGGGAGGTCTAGATCCATGTGTTCAGTAAGAGAGAGCAGAGAACAAATGAATCAAGGAAATAAATAAGGAGAGAGAGAGGCAGGCTGAAATAAACACTTTTGCATTGCTGGAGTTATGCCTCCACAAATCCATATGCAGACATAGTAATTCTATGAACAAATCCCAACTTCTCCCTGCCCCTCCCAAGTGAATGACTAGATCTAAAGTTTAGAACAATAAGACAAAAATCTCCCAAGGCTTAGTGGCTTCATCTGTCATATGGTGACTATACCCCTGATGCACAAAGTTCCTTAATCAATACTTACTTCTCATATTTCTTTTTAAAATTAGAATGCAAGCACCATATCCATAATGCAATATTTCTGAAGCCTAAGACCTAAGACTCTCATCCCAATTAAAATGCAGCAAGCAGATTGGTTTTAACACTCAGTGGCATTCTTTTTCTGGACTCATTCCTTCACAGACCACACAGTTATCAATAATCCATGCACAGAGCAATTAGACCTTTTTCTTGTTTTATGGGTTACAGACTATGCCTGTGCAAGTGTCATAAAATATTCTAAAGCACTACAATGCAACAGAACACATTTAAATCCCTACATTAAGAGGAATTGAATAATTTTGATATTTAATTGCTCTTCTTCTGTCATATGGTTACAGTCTTTTGAGTGAATCACGCAATTTCTGAGTCCAGACCAAAGAATGACTGCTATCCAAAGTCATTTTAGGAAGGGGCATTTTTAGCACCTGCAAATGATTAAATGTGATGATGAAATAGGACATGGACAACTTTGAGGACCTGCAATTTTCACACAACAAATCAGAACTGAAACAACAGAAAGTGACCTCCACACTTTTTATGGTAGAGAAGCAATGGTTTTGACATATTTTGAAAGACTGATTTCATGTGCTTACAGGATCCTGTGAATGACAAGGGACAATTGGGCAACTGAAACCAGAGAGAAAACTCTGCTTCAGTGGCCTCACACCAAGACTCACATGGTTCTATTCTGTGCAGAACTTGGAATAAAACTGAGGCAGAGGGAAAGCTACAGAACAGAGATGCACACTTGGCTTTGCCTTTATTATTTAAAGCTAAAATTTCTACAGTGCTTTCTCAGCTCTTGCAGAAATGCTCTTTATAACCTTTAAACATGGACCAGGTCACAAGGAATTATGCAGTAGCTGTAGAGATGCTTTAGGAGACTTTGCAGCAACAACTGAAACTTTGCCCTCCTCTATGCAGAAAAGATTCAATATAGCCTGGGGAATTATATCCAAGGACAGAAATAGAGTGAGAAAATCTTTCTTAATCATTTTCCAAAATAAATTTAGACTGTGAAAGACTGGGAAGAATATTAATCTGTTTGATTCATACACACTCTTTTTTAAGACAAATTATGCAGCAGAAGCATTTAGCATAAAAATACAAGCTTTGAAATGTGAGTGTTAAGTGTAGTACAGGGAAATAAAAAAAAGAAGGAGACTGAAGGAGGCTAATGAGAAAATGTGTGGAAGAGCATAACCATTTGACAACATAAAACATTATGGACCATGTATTGTTTTTATCACCAAGAATTCCCCAAATAAAAGGCATGGAGAAAACCATAATTCAGAAGTGGGAAAACAGAGGGACTGTAAAAGTGAAATGGAGTTCTGACAAATGATACTGTATAGAATATGGATTCACAGACCAACAAAACAAAACACCCCAGCAGCAGCAAACTAGAATACTGTATATTCCAGCTGAACCACAGGTGTTTCTGCATATTCATCTTGCAAACTGGCACACTTACTTGCCAAGGCTGCTGAACTACTTCTTTTCCATCTCAAACCATAAAACCCCCCAGTCCTTTCACAGGAATCACTTAATCAAATGAAGACAGACCAAAAAACATTATTTTCATGGTTCACAATACTATCAAGTTACATGCCTAAGAGACACCATTTTAAATCATAAATAATGAGCTAGCAAGTGTATAAAACTGGTACTTGAAGAAATGATAAAAAGACAGGAAAATAATAAAAATGCAGATAGTCCAGAACATACCTAATTTCCCCAATTTTAGAATAGAATAAGCTTGTATTATTAAAGCAAAAATGATTTCTATCAAAAACTATGTTTCCCAGAATTGAATACCACTTGTGGTGGCTGCTTGTGATCTCTGTATATGTTTTAGGAGTTCAGTTGGCATTAGCCTGTTTTTCTAAATACAAGCAGGGAAGAACTATAGTTCCTAATGATATGCAGTTCTGTAATTTAATTAGAAACCTTTCGTCTTTCAGTATTTTAAATAAAAGCTAGGAAAGAAACTCTGTTTTGACACCAGCTCTCCTTAGTAGCAGCATTTCTCAGCACACAATCTGAAAAGGTCAACCTGCCAGACAACAATACAGAAAGTAAAAATTAAAGTGAGGGCAAGGAAAATCATCTTCAGATGAAACTGCTCTTCTGCAAAAAGAAAGTGATATTAAGATTCAGCCTGTGAACACATTCCTCAGTTATGAGAGAAAACATAATTCTTAAAATTCTGTTCACTACATTAGGGACAGAAAATCAATTACAAATTAGATGTTAGCTTGGTTAGTACTCAGATACCATAATTATTACCACAATATTAGGATAACAATCAAATAAACACATTCCAGATAAGCATTTTAATTCATTTACTAGTGTCAGCCATGCTATGCTTTGATTTTATCAATGTATCCTTCTGCAAAAAGGTTAAATTATGTTTTCAACATCATGTAAAATCAGCTCTGACTCACAGCTCACCACAGATTCTAAACAGGAGGCAAAGACCCAGTTTTCCTTTCAGAACTTCTCACATATCTATGACCTTTCTGTGGGCAGCTTCAGAAAATGGGGGAAAGCCATTCCAAAGAACAGTACCAAGGAAATCACACAGCACTATGGATTTTTTCGTGGCATGAGATTCTTAATAGATTATGAGAAATAACACAGAAGCAATTTCTGTCCACAGAACAGATTTAAAAGGATTTTGTTTCAAGAACAATAAGAGGATGCTTAAAATTTCTTGTGCCGAAAGCTACATTAGGTTCTCAACTTTGAGTAATCAATATCCCCACAATCTAAACTGTGGAATGACTATTTCCCCAAAGAGAAAATTTTTGGGATTTGCAACTCATCTCAAAACCTCAGTAAAACAAAATCAGCAGAATTTCCCTAATTCTATGGAACACAATTCCATTGCGTTCTATTACCCTTCAAATACTCATGAAAACAGACTTGTTTTCACTAGAACAGCTGTGACTGAAAATCTGGGGTAAAACCTCTAAGAAATGGCAATATACATGAATGTTCCTTTCCACAGCAGCCACAAGCAAACAAGGAGTGGCACTCGTTGGCACAGCCTCTTGTCCACATACAGGAGAGTGGCCAAGGCAGTGCCAGCCGTCTCAGAGATGGGCAAGGACAAGAAAGGGTTTGAAGCTGTGCCAAGAGAGGTGTACACTGGACATTAGGAAGAACTGCTGCCCAGAAAGGGGCATGAGATATGGGAATGGTGTGCCCCAGGGGGCACTGGTGCAGTCACCGTTGCAGTAGGTGTTCAAGGTAAGCCTGGCCATAGCACTCCAGGCTCAGATCTGCTTGCCGTGGTAACCATGGATCACAGGCTGGAGTTGATCTCTCAGAACTCTTCCAAGCCAGTGCTTGGATTCTGTGACATCACAGCCTCTGGGGCAGCATGGTGCCTGGAAACTGTCCCCAGCCACCGCCGTGCCCCACAGCCTGGGCACACCTCGGCGAGGACAGACGTCCAGAGCGTGTGTGCTGGTGGCACTTGCATAGAGCACCATGGCTGACCCGGTCCCCTGGCTCCTGCATTTTACCTGCTGCTGCTCCTGGGCCATCGTCCCGACCCATCCAGCCATCCTGGGCCGGGCACGGGCCTGTATCTCGAGGAGCTGGAGCTGCAGGACAGGGATCCTGAGCCAACCGCCTCGTGCATTAACATATCGTGGCTGTCCTGGACATGCCTGCTGGTGCAGCTGCTGATCACAGGCACTGTCCTGGCATGGCGCCGCTACCGAGGGCGCTGGAGACGCTGGAGAAGGGTGAGGGATGGGGGGTCAGGCAGGAAGGATGGGCTTGGACCTCTTGGGCAGCCCTTTGGCCAAGGCCCCATGGCAGAGTGGAGCTGAGCCTCTGGCTGGGAATCAGGCCAGGGCTGAGCTCAGGGACAGCCCCAGGCAGAGGCAGCCAGAGCTCTGCTTGCTGCAGCCTGGCCAGGCCTGGCTCTCTTGCTCAGAGGCCAAAGGCAGCCCAGAGAGGGGCCCTGCTCTGCCCCTCTGCCCCTTCCATCGGGATCCCTGTGCTTTGCCTTGCAGAATCGGCGCCAGAGGCCCCGCACCAGCAGCCCAGGACAAGGTTGTTCCTCAGAGCTGGTCCAGCTGCTGAGGAACAACCACACCCTGCTGCAGGAGTGCCTGGAACGCTGCTCCCAGCAGGCGGCCCAGAGCAGCGGAGCAGCGCAGGGGGCCAGCCGCAGGAGGAGGAGGAGGAGGAGCAGAAACCAAATCTCGCCCAGCGCTGACCTCCAGCTCCAGCACGGCGCTCAGGGCAGAGCAGGGAATGGGTGACCCGTGCCAGCCCGGGCACGGCGACATTCCCCATCGTAGATTTTAGAGACCCCCCATCCTTACCTGTAGCCACCCCCACCACCTTTTCCACCTTCCCCTTAATATTCCTGTTCTACATGTTCAAGTTAGGCATTAGGCTGTTACCCCATAGTCCCCCGTAGTGTAGATTTTTAGAGTAGTAAAGTTAATAAAGTTCATGTTCTCTGCACATCCTGTGTTGTTTGCTTGATATTCCATCCAAGAGGGGACACAGAGGGATGGGTTTGAGCAGGAGCTCCAGACTGCCTGCAATGGAGAGCCTGAGTGCAGCAGCAGCATTTGCAGGAGTGCAAATGGAGGGCAGCTGGAAAGAAGATGGTGGGCAGTATTCTCCTGCCTCCATCTTCCAAGGAAGAGTCAAGTCAATCCCTGTCTGTGCTCTGCTGGGAGGGTCCCTAAAGGCTCCAGGAGGTGTCTGGGTGGCTCCAAAAGGGGCTTGCAGGACCCTGGGGCACCAGGGAAGGAACAGCATCATCCCAGGAATGCTGTGAGAGATTCCCCAGAGCGGCCCCACCTGGGGCCCGGGCAAGGGATGGATTCAGGCAGGCAAATACATCCAGGGGCTGCCTGGGCTATGGCAGTGAGGCCCAGCCCTGTTTCATATCTTTCTGCTCTTCATTTGTATTTAGTCCTTTGTATTTATCCTCCTGACCTTCACAATGGGATTAGATTTCACTCTCTTACAAGGCAAAACCTTAGTTATTTTATTTCCACTAAACAACCATGTGTATTACCAGCTTAAATGACTTCTCTCTGACTTACTCTGCATCTTGCTCCTTTACAGCAAGATGCATCAAGCACCTCTGTTAAAGTACAGATGCCTCCCTGGAAAGAGGACAATCTTGCTATTTTCTGAAGAATCTTAACTTTGATGATGCACCAAATTTTACAAATCCAAGAGGAAAAAAGCCTACAGATCAGTTTTACAGTTTCAAAAGCTGATTCCTCAACTCTTGCACACCAGTTTCCTTATTGGCAACGTTCAGCAGTGATACCAAACAAGCACAGAAAACAAATGGGAGAAGAAATGCAGACAGCCAGCAGGGGACCACCTACCAAGATACATTTTAAATGTAGTTCTAAGGTTTCTTGCAGCAAGTTTGAGGTGTAAATGGAGACACACAGAAGTACTACCTGTCAGTAGTTTTGGCATTTCATCTGAGTTTCCTCTTCATTTTTTTACTTTTCACCTAAATAAGAGAAAAATACCCAAACAAATGCAACCTTTCAGGCAGGGAATAGATGTGGTTGGTCTTTAAGAAAGTATTTTCTTCTGCCTGTATAATAACCTGTTGGGGAAAATGTGAGCTTTCATCAAAATGTCACTGTGCTCTTGCAGTTTTTCTAACTCTGTGAGAAATAACAGTCACCTCTGTAAGGCTCCTGCAGCTCACCCTGTGCCAGTGTCATTGGCCACTTATCACTGCAGGGATCACTGGGAATAATGATGGTGGAAAATGTGGAGGGAGCTGAATAAATAAATACTTGCCATTTCTCTAGCAAAAAAAACCTCCCAAAGCACTCCAAACAAAGCCATAAAAATAGTTGGCCTCTGAATTAGGAGGATTTAAAGTAACTATTTTATTCTGCTTTTGGTTCAACATTCATCAATCTGAATTTGAATATGCATTACGTAATTAAAGGTAGATGAATGTTTATTTACTTGTGCTTACTGAAACCAGTGTTTTGCTTTAAACCTGCTTGGTATTGCCTTCATTCAGTCTTATTAGGTTATTAAATACATGGGGAAATATATTCTTTGTTTCATTAAGAAAGTATCATTAATTAGGAAAGCATAACTTCATCATAGCCACTGCTGCTACCAACATTACTTGGGTAAGTTCAAAGTACTAACACAAAAACATTATAACAGAAGCAATGTTCAACAGAGTCTCAAAAATAAAGATATAGCTCAAAGTTTTTCAGATGTCCTACAGTTGCTAAGTCATCTCCAGAAAGAGGAGTAAACTAAAAATAGCACAGGAAATTTGAAAACCATTTCTCTTTTCTTAACTTTGTTGTGGGCAACTATTAGAAAACTAATAGAGAGAATGAAATGCAGTTTTTCTACCTGAGTTGTGAGTCATCACCTCAGTTTCAATGTGATCCAATGCTCAGTGGAATCCTGGGAAGGATCAAATCATCAATGTTAATTTTAAATTGTATCCATGAAAGTTGGCATTTTTTCCCCATTCCCCTCCCTCCCTAAAATACATCAACACCGAGTGAGAAAGGCTCAAGTTGAAATACAATTATTACAAAATTATACTTGGACATAATAACTTTGTTACAAGTTCCAGCAGAAAGAGAAAGGAGAGCAGATTCAGAGGTTATCAAACTCAATATAAAATCCAGCTTATGCTTTCTCCAAAAGCCTCATTTAATTTATCCAGGATTTTTTTAAAAATTGCACATAACAGCATTTCACATATTATGCTAAATACTATCATTTCTATCTAAAATATTCATTATTATTATGCTTTTCAGAATTGAATTACAAAGTCTTCTGCACCCATCTTCCCAAAATCTGATTCTAAGAACGTGCAAGTTTAATCCCTTAGGAAACAAAAGTAGCCCCAAGTGTCTCAGGATCAATAGAAACTAAACAACAAAGCTTGACAAAGTAAATTAAATTGTCAATAAAGTCAATAAATATTTTCCACTGTAGAGATAGCTATCACCAGCTTATGAATCTTGCTAGTGCAAGTTTAGTGAAGAAAATCTAAGTCTTTATTGCCAAATCAGTTATGAGTTGCTCTACTCTACTGCCAGTATGATGTGAGTATAAACACCACATTCTTCATAGTATCAGCCACAAAGAACTCAACTTTAAAATTAAGGCTGCTTTTGAGTTTGACCAAACAAATGAAAATTCACTATTAAAACACAGTGATGAAACAGACTTAACTTGAAAAACCTTAAATATCACCAATTACAGTGAATACTTAACTATATATTATGCACTCATTATTAGATAGTCAG
>NW_027636101.1:61172-91105 GCF_903797595.1 Erithacus rubecula | reverse complement strand
TTTAATTTATCCAATTGCTCTTCATCTTTAGGTGTCCAATTTATAGGCTCAGAATCCACAAGCTTGTCATAGAGGAATTTAACACTCTGAGTATATTTATCTAACCAAAATTTACAATATCCAAAGAGACCCAAAAGTTTCCTTACATCACGTTTGTTTTTGGGGTCGGTATGGATAGAATTCCTGAGATTCTTTCTGGACTTAACTTTTTGTATCCTTTCCCAATTATGTGGCCAAGGAAAATAACTTCAGACTCAACAAACTGCAATTTGTCCCGGGATACTTTTAACCCCTTTGCCCCTAGAAAATTTAGGAGATTGATACTAGTTACTTTTACTTGTTCTTGTTCTTCCCCAGAGATTAGCAAATCGTCTACATATTGGAGGATTTGGACTTCATTTTCCGGAATGAACTGCTCCAATATCCCCTCTAGAGCTTGCCCGAAAAGGTTGGGAGATTCTGTAAATCCTTGAGGTAATCGTGTCCATCTCAACTGCTGTTTCCTATTTCCATCTGGATTTTCCCATTCAAAAGCAAACCAATCCCGGCACTCCTCAGCCAGTGGGCATGCCCAAAATGCATCCTTCAGATCTATGATAGTAAACCAAGCATGCTCTCTTGGGATTTTGCTCAAAAGATTATAGGGGTTGGGCACGACAGGATACCTGGTAATAGTTCTTTTATTGATTTCCCTCAGATCCTGCACCAGTCTGTATTTGCCATTTGCTTTTTTCACTGCCAGTATAGGTGTATTATGGGGAGACATGCATGGTTCCAAGATGCCTTCCACTAATAGATGTTCTATAACCGGGGCTAAACCCCTTTTCCCTTCCAAGGACATGGGGTACTGCTTAATTCTGATAGGGGGAGTGTCTGCCTTCATTTGTATAGTTATTGGTGGGATGTTTAAGAAACCACTTTTCTCTCCCTCTGCCCATACCTCAGAATTAATTTCCTTTATATCTCCTTCAGTTAACTTCATTATGTGAACTATCATTTTTCCATCCTTTGGGATGACTGCCACGCCCAATTGAATTTGGAGATCCCTCCCCAGCAAGTTCTTCTCTAAATGGGGAAGGTAAATCAGGTCCGCCACACACCGTCTGAAATTCCCTTTTATTTCAACTTTTTCAATTATGGCAGCCTTGAACGGCTTTCCTTCTGCCCCTATCACTTCACAAGTTCTATTACTTATATTAACTCCTGCTGGGAGCTCCTTTAAGCTGGATCGGTCAGCTCCTGTATCAACCAAGAACTCAAGTTCTAAATTTTGGGGACCAACGTCAAAATTTACCAAGGGCTCCTCTTGATGGTCCATGAGGTCCCCTAATGGGTAGAGCCCCTGACACCCCTAATCATCACCCCTTAAGATCTTCTCCAGGGTGTCCTGCTCTTTGGCAATGGCTTCATCTAGGGAAAGCTTCTTACACCACTTTTTTATGTGTCCTACTTCCCCACAGTAATAACACCTTCTTTCAGTTTGGAACCCTCCAAATTTCTTGTTATGATTATTTTCACTTACTTCAGAATAGTCCCTGGATCGCCCTAGTAAGGGTCTGGGTTCTCCCCCATTGGGTTTCAACGGCCCTCCTAGTTGGTCTTTATTTGCCCCCACACATTCTCTGGCAACTGCCACCATAACCCTTGCTTTTGCCTTCGCTTTTTCTTCCTCTCTCCTCAAGTACACTCTTGAGGCCTCTTTAAGTAAATCATTAATTCCCTTTTCTTGCCAGTCCTCGAGTTTTTCCAGTTTCCTTCTGATATCAGGCCAAGCTTTTGTAACAAAGTGTACTTTTAATAATACTTGGCCTTCAGGGCTATCTGGGTCTATATTTGAATAAAGTTGGAAGTTCCTCTTTAGTCGACTAAGCCAGGCTGCCGGGGTCTCATCTTTTTCCTGTACTCCATCAAAAGCTAGTTTAGTGTTACTATTGCGAGGCACAGACTCTTTTATTCCTCTGATTATTAAAGACCTATAATCACTCATATTTCTTCTCCCTTCTTCCTGATTGGGATCCCACCCAGGATCTGCTAGAGGTAATTTCTGGTCACCAGGTGGTCCCTGTCTGTTCTCTCTATCCCAGATACGTAAGGCTGCTGCTCGTATCATACGGACCTCCTCTGAGCTGAATAGTATGTTAATGATTGAGTTCATCTCTCCCCAGGTATAGATATTGGGTCCTAGGAATTGGTCCACCTGATTTGAAATGCCCACCGGATCCTCTATTATGCTTCCTATTTCCTTTTTGAACCCCCTAACTTCGGATGCTGTTAACGGGGCATTCACAAACCCTACTCCACCAGCTATCCCACCCATTGGGACTTCCCTAAGTGGGAATAGTTTTTCTGCCTTTGTTTTAGACCGGGTATTACAGTGGGGCCCTTCCGTTAGTTTACTACCTGACACGTAGGTGGATGCTTCTTGGCTATTGCAGGATACATTACTATCCGTTGGGGACAGGTTTAACTCCCAACTGGAAGGGGGTGAGGGGACTGCTATTGGTGAAGGTGCAGGGACCAAACTAGCAGTAGGGGTTAAGGAAGGTGGAGGAAGTAGCGGCAAAGGTAAGGTTGAGGGTGAAGGCGTGGGGATGGTGTTTTGATTTGAAACTGGGGTGTTAGGTGGGGGTGGTAAAGAACAAGTCTCAGTGGATTTGGGATGAAGGGGAATTGAAAGTTCAAGTGAAGATGAATGGGGAAATGTTAGTGGCGGAGGCAAGGAGCTCGGTAACAGTGGAGGTAAGGAGCTTGGTAGAGGATTAAGAGGAGCAGGGGGAGGGGGAGGAGGTAGGTTATCAAGGGGATCCCAGTTCTTAACCTTTTCCCTTTCCTGCTCTTCTCTTTTTTGCTCTTGAACTTTACATATTCTCACAGGTTCTTTGTTTATAGTGTTAGTTTCCCAACAGGCTGCATACTGAAGTTGCTCAATATTAGAACTCTCCCAAGTTTTTAAATACTGATTTAATAGGGAACACATCCATGGGTCTTGGGTTCCATACCAAGGCCATTGTCCCGGTAGATCTAATTCAGGCCACACCTCTATACAATAGTGGATCATTTTAATTTTATCCAGATTCTTTGTGGCCTCTCGGGTGTCCCATTGATTTAACATTATTGCCAGGGGACTGTCAGGGGGAATGTTCTTTCCCTTTTCTTTTTCTTTTTTAGCGCTACCACTACCTTTGCTCATACAAGCCCCCATGGCTGTGGCTCTGATTAGGCCTGAAAGAAATTCTAAGGTGCCTCTACCCAAACAGAAATTTAATGACAGGCAACACAGCACACAACTTTTAACAACAAAAAAAATAATTTGGCCCTTTCTAAATTATAATATAGATTCCCTTTTTACAGAAAGTTATAAGGTGCCCCTACTCAAAAGGAAAATTACTGACGGGCAATAAAACTGATAAAGGAAAGAACTGGTCTCCAACAGGATTCACTTGACAGCTACCTCACTCACCCCGCAGCCCGTTCAAAACAGTTAGGCTGCCAGTCCTTTTGCAACAGTCGGACTGCCACTCTTCTCACACTCACTCCGCAGCCCTTTCAAAACAGTCGGACTGCCACTCTTCTCACACTCACTCCGCAGCCCTTTCAAAACAGTCGGACTGCCACTCTTCTCACACTCACCCTGCAGCCCTTTCAAAACAGTCGGACTGCCACTCTTCTCACACTCACTCCGCAGCCCTTTCAAAACAGTCGGACTGCCACTCTTCTCACACTCACTCCGCAGCCCTTTCAAAACAGTCGGACTGCCACTTCCACTCTTAACCACACAAGAGTTGGGTCCCTAATGGGGTTGGTCTCCACCCCTCCCCACACTCCTGACAACCAAGTAAAAACTGGGACAGAGCCGGTCTCTAGCGGGGCCCCGGTCACCCCTCCCTCTACTCTTCCCAGATATTGGAGGGAGTTGGGTTAGGTCCCAGCGGGGCCCGGATACCCCTTCCTAAACCCTCGTCCCTGGGGGGCTCGGTCCCAGCGGGGCGCCGGCTACCCCTTCCTGCACCCCCCCCTTAAAATTAGGCCTACCAGGGTTCGCGTTGCTCGCCCCAGTCTAACCACTGCCGCGTGCCACACACACTAGCCACCCTAGCCCTCCGCACGCCCGGAGATCTAGGGGGGGGGCTACTACCCCAGGAGACGCCTCTTTCAACCTCCAGGCCTTGGTAGGCCTCACTCGCTTCCCCCTTTTCCCGGCCGGCCCCCTCGCGGGAGTCCGGAACCGCGGTACTCAGGGGCCCACACTCGCTTCGGGGGTCTGAGCTGCCAGCCCCCGTCTCATCCACGCCACACTCGCTCGCCTCCCGTGCCCGCCGCCGGTCTTCTTACCAGCTCTTCCCGCGTTGTCCTGGTCCCGCGCAGCTCCGGGTCCGGGGTGGCCAGCTGTCCCAGAGGGCCTCTTCGGGGTGGCGCCTCCTCCTCCAACGTCCTCTTCTGGGCGTGGCCAATCCCGGACGAGCCCCCAAAACTGAAATAAATAAGCGCGGGCCGAAGCCTTTATTAAATAGCAGCTCTTTTTATTAATGGGGGTCGTAGGGAGGCTCAACGCCTGCTGCTGCTGCTTGTTCAACGTGGAAAGGAGGATCCCACGCAGTCCTGTCCAAGGGCAGGAATGGGAGTTCCAACCTCACAGGCACGTCCAGAACTCGCTTGTGGCTCATTGGTCTGGGGGTGTCAATCTCCTCAACTGCTCTTTAGATTGCGGTGATTAAATAGTTACAAAGGGCACATTGCAGATGACTCCGCTCACTAGTTGTGGTGATCCGTGTACTTGGATTCAGTGTTGGTTGACTACCTTTGTGAGTCTTTTCTTTTGCAACCACTTCCGGTAATGGTGGTACTGGGAAACTTCTGGGGATTTACATATAGGGTGTTGCTACCTTGATAGGCAGGCAGCAGCAGGCCGGAAATGAGGTAAGGGAAAGGGCGGAAACGGTAAGGGGAAGGGCGGAAGTGGGAAGTGGAGAGGGCGGAAATGGGAAGTGGAAGGGCGGAAATGGAGAACTGGGATAGGGGAATACAATAAACTGGGATTTGAAGTATATAGGGACTGTACATTCAACTGGGGAAGACAACACAGCAACCTGACCAGAGAACTAGCGAACCAACAAGTGGATAAAACAATAAGGTAACAACAAGTGAAAATAATCCCTTTAACTCTTCTAACAACTCCTAACATTTCTCAACTGAGATTATTTACCACAGGTCACCCATTCCCTGCTGTGCCCTGCGCGCCGTGCTGGAGCTGGAGGTCAGCGCTGGGCGAGATTTGGGTTCTGCTCCTCCTCCTCCTCCTGCTGCGGCTGGCCCCCTGCGCTGCTCTGCTGCTCTGGGCTGCCTGCTGGGAGCAGCGTTCCAGGAACTGCTGCAGCAGGGTGTGGTTGTTCCTCAGCAGCTGGACCAGCTCTGAGGAACAACCTTGTCCTGGGCTGCTGCTGCGGGGCCTCTGGCGCCGATTCCGCAAAGGCAAAGTACAGGGATCCCGATGGAAGGGGCAGAGGGGCAGAGCAGGGCCCCTCTCTGGGCTGCCTTTGGGCTCTGAGCAAGAGAGCCAGGCCTGGCCAGGCTGCAGCAAGCAGAGCTCTGGCTGCCTCTGCCTGGGGCTGTCCCTGAGCTCAGCCCTGGCCTGATTCCCAGCCAGAGGCTCAGCTCCACTCTGCCATGGGGCCTTGGCCAAAGGGCTGCCCAGGTGGTCCAAGCCCATCCTTCCTGCCTGACCCCCCATCACTCACCCTTCTCCAGCCTCTCCAGCGCCCTCGGTAGCGGCGCCATCCCAGGACAGTGCCTGTGGCCAGCAGCTGCACCAACAGGCACATCCAGGACTGCCGTGATATATCCACGCAGGGGGTGGTTGGCTCAGGGTCCCTGTTCTGCTGCTCCGGCTCCTGCACATACAGGACCGTGCCCGACCCACGATGGATGGTTGGGTCGGGACGATGGCCCAGGAGCAGCAGCAGGTAAAAGTTGACAAGCCATGGAACAGGGTCGGCCATGGTGCTCTGGGGAAGCTGCCACCAGCACACCCGCTCGGACGTCTGTCCTTGCCGAGGTGTGCCCAGGCTGTGGGGCACGGCGGTGGCTGGGGACAGTTGCCAGGCACCATGCTGCCCCAGAGGCTGTGATGTCACAGAATCCAAGCACTGGCTTGGAAGAGTTCTGGGAGATCAACTCCAGCCTGTGATCCATGGTTACCATGGCAAGCAGATCTGAGCCTGGAGTGCAATGGCCAGGCTTACCTTGAACACCTACTGCAACGGTGACTGCACCAGTGCCCCCTGGGGCACACCATTCCCATATCTCATGCCCCTTTCTGGGCAGCAGTTCTTCCTAATGTCCAGTGTACACCTCTCTTGGCACAGCTTCAAACCCTTTCTTGTCCTTGCCCATCTCTGAGACGGCTGGCACTGCCTTGGTCACTCTCCTGTATGTGGACAGGAGGCTGTGCCAACGAGTGCCACTCCTTGTTTGCTTGTGGCTGCTGTGGAAAGGAACATTCATGTATATTGCCATTTCTTATAGGTTTTACCCCAGATTTTCATTCACAGCTGTTCTAGTGAAAACAAGTCTGTTTTCATGAGTATTTGAAGGGTCATAGAACACAATTGGAATTCCATTGAATTAGGGAAATTCTGCTGATTTCATTTTCCTGAGGTTTTGAGATGAGTTGCAAATCCCAAAAAGTTTCTCTTTGGGGAAATAGTAATTCCACAGTTTAGATTGTGGGGATATTGATTACTCAAATTTGAGGATCTAATGTGGCTTTCTGCACAATAAATTTTAAGCATCCTCTAATTGTTCTTGAAACAAAAACCTATTAAACCTGTTCTGTGGACAGAAATGCCTTCTGTGTTATTTCTCATAGTTGATTAAGAATCTCATGCCACGAAAAAGTCCGTAGTGCTGTGTGATTACCTTGGTACTGTTCTTTGGAATGGCTTTCCCCCCATTTTCTGAAGCTGCCCACAGAAAGGTCATAGATATGTGAGAAGTTCTGAAAGGAAAACTGGGTCTTTGCCTCCTGTTTGGAATCTGTGGTGAGCTGTGAGTCAGAGCTGATTTTTCATGATGTTGAAAATATAATTGAACTTTTTTGCTGAAGGATACATTGATAAAATCAAAGCATAGCATGGCTGACACTAGTAAATGAATTAAAATGCTTATCTGGAATGTGTTTATTTGATTGTTGTCCTAATATTGTGGTAATAATTATGGTATCTGAGTACTAACCAAGCTAACATCTAATTTGTAGTTGATTTTCTCTCCCTAATGTAGTGAACAGAATTTCAAGAATTATGTTTTCTCTCATAACTGAGGAATGTGTTCACAGGCTGAATCTAAATATCACTTTCTTTTTGCACAAGAGCAGTTTCATCTGAAGATAATTTTCCTTGCCCTCACTTTAACTTTTACTTTCTGTATTGTTGTCTGGCAGGTTGACCTTTTCAGATTGTGTGCTGAGAAATGCTGCTACTAAGGATTGTTGGTGTCAAAACAGAGGTTTTTTCCTAGCTTTTATTTAAAATACTGAAACACAAAAGGTTTCTAATTAAATTACAGAACTGCATATCATTAGGAACTATAGTTCTTCCCTGCTTGTTTTTAGAATAACAGGCTAATGCCAACTGAACTCCTAAAACATATACAGAGATCACAAGCAGGCACCACAAGTGGTATCCAATTCTGGGAAACATAGTTTTTGATAGAAATCATTTTTGCTTTAATAATACAAGCTTATTCTATTCTAAAATTTGAGAAATTAGGTATGTTCTGGACTATCTGCATTTTTATTAGTTTCCTGTCTTTTTATCATTTCTTCAAGTACCAGTTTTATATACTTGCTAGCTCATTATTTATGATTTAAAATGGTGTCTCTTAGGCATGTAACTTGATACTATTGTGAACCATGAAAATAATGTTTTTTGGTCTGTATGCATTTGATTAAGTGATTCCTGTGAAAGGACTGGGGGGTTTTATGGTTTGAGATGTAAAAGAAGTAGTTCAGCAGCCTTGGCAAGTAAGTGTGCGAGTTTGCAAGATGAATATGCAGAAACACCTGTGGTTCAGCTGGAATATACAGTATTCAAGTTTGCTGCTGCTGGGGTGTTTTGTTTTGTTGGTCTGTGAATCCATATTCTATACAGTATCATTTGTCAGAACTCCATTTCACTTTTACAGTCCCTCTGTTTTCTCACTTCTGAATGATGGTTTTCTCCATGCCTTTTATTTGGGGAATTCTTGGTGATAAAAACAATACATGGTCCATAATGTTTTATGTTGTCAAATGGTTATGCTCTTCCACGCATTCTCTAATTAGCCTCCTTCAGTCTCCTTTTTTTTATTTCCCTGTACTATACTTAACACTCACATTTCAAAGCTTGTAGTTTCATGCTAAATGCTTCTGCTGCATAATTAATTTGTCTTAAAAAAGAGTGTGTATGAATCAAACAGATTAATATTCTTCCCAGTCTTTCACAGTCTAAATTTATTTTGGAAAATGATTAAGAAAGATTTTCTCACTCTATTTCTGTCATTGGTTATAATTCCCCAGACTATATTGAATCTTTTCTGCATAGAGGAGGGCAAAGTTTCAGTTGTTGCTGCAAAGTCTCCTAAAGCATTTCTACAGCTACTGCATAATTCCTTGTGACCTGGTCCATGTTTAAAGGTTATAAAGAGCATTTCTGCAAGAGCTGAGAAAGCACTGTAGAAATTTTAGCTTTAAATAATAAAGGCAAAGCCAAGTGTGCATCTCTGTCCTGTAGCTTTCCCTCTGCCTCAGTTTTATTCCAAGTTCTGCACAGAATAGAACCATGTGAGTCTTGGTGTGAGGCCACTGAAGCAGAGTTTTCTCTCTGGTTTCAGTTGCCCAATTGTCCCTTGTCATTCACAGGATCCTGTAAGCACATGAAATCAGTCTTTCAAAATATGTCAAAACCATTGCTTCTCTACCATAAAAAGTGTGGAGGTCACTTTCTGTTGTTTCAGTTCTGATTTGTTGTGTGAAAATTGCAGGTCCTCAAAGTTGTCCATGTCCTATTTCATCATCACATTTAATCATTTGCAGGTGCTAAAAATGCCCCTTCCTAAAATGACTTTGGATAGCAGTCATTCTTTGGTCTGGACTCAGAAATTGTGTGATTCACTCAAAAGACTGTAACCATATGACAGAAGAAGAGCAATTAAATATCAAAATTATTCAATTCCTCTTAATGTAGGGATTTAAATGTATTCTGTTGCATTGTAGTGCTTTAGAATATTTTATGACACTTGCACAGGCATAGTCTGTAACCCATAAAACAAGAAAAAGGCCTAATTGCTCTGTGCATGGATTATTGATAACTGTGTGGTCTGTGAAGGAATGAGTCCAGAAAAAGAATGCCACTGAGTGTTAAAACCAATCTGCTTGCTGCATTTTAATTGGGATGAGAGTCTTAGGTCTTGGGCTTCAGAAATATTGCATTATGGATATGATGCTTGCATTTTAATTTTAAAAAGAAATATGAGAATTAAGTATTGATTAAGGAACTTTGTGCATCAGGGGTATAGTCACCATATGACAGATGAAGCCACTAAGCCTTGGGAGATTTTTGTCTTACTGTTCTAAACTTTAGATCTAGTCATTCACTTGGGAGAGGCAGGGAGAAGTTGGGATTTGTTCATAGAATTATTATGTCTGCATATGGATTTGTGGAGGCATAACTCCAGCAATGCAAAAGTGTTTATTTCAGCCTGCCTCTCTCTCTCCTTATTTATTTCCTTGGTTCATTTGTTCTCTGCTCTCTCTTACTGAACACATGGATCTAGACCTCCCTGATTCTCCTTCTCTGGAAGATACCAGCACGGGTTATACCAGTGCATGGGTTTTTTACAGCAAGCTTGGTGCACAATTTGTTTTAGGTTGGCAAATGGTGACACCAGGAATGCAGAATACATTTAATTTCGTTGAATGTATAAAATCATTTCCTTCTGAATTCCCTTAAGTGACACAATTCAGTCCAGAGTCAAGTTTTACATCCAAGCTGATACAGAAATCATAATAATTCAGTCATATAATGGCTCAAACAGCACTGTTATAGTGCACAATTAAAATCTGTGATGCTAAAATCCATTATCACCCTTGAAAGCTACTCTGGACACTTGGCACTTAAATTGATCTATTGATCCATTAATGCTCACCTTTTGCTAAGCTATTGGTTAAATAGTCTCCTTTAATTTCCCCCTTTACTGAAGCTATTCCACTGATCTACATTTAATTATGGTCCAACATGCATGCCTTTTCCAAAACTGCATTTTGGGAAGCTTGTGCTGGTTTTCGTGTGTGAGAAGTAAGGAAATTTCTGTTAACTTTGATAACTATCCAGAAAAAGAAAAAAACCCCAGAATCCCCATAGGTGATGTACTGTTTCTGTCTGATTTATATTTCACGTGAACTAACATTTGTTACCTATGGCTGCAGGGAAACAAATAAACAAAACCAAGAAATTAATAACACGTCACAACTGAAAGGGTGTAAGGGATGAAAATGGTGAAAATTATTTGGGTAAAAATGGTACTTGCAGTTGAATAAGATGTAACAGGACTAGGCTTGTTGTGTTCTGAGACTGAGGAATAATAGATGAGATTAAGAGACATCTGAGTGCTCAGGGAGTCAAGAAGAAATAATGTTTGCTATTTTTCTTAACAACATCTTTTGATTCTAACTTTTTCTCTGAAAACTGGCAGTATAGCAGAAGATATATTCAGCAGTAACAGCAAACATGTGCCACATTCAGTTTAACCATTTTCCCATGCACTGAAAGATCCATGCTGTTGAATAAGGATAAAGGAGGGCAAAATTGGGATTTGAAACACTTTTCCTTCTTAAAGCAAGTAGTTAAATAAAATAGCTTAAAAAATAAAATACTGCTTCAGCAGATTGTTCTTAAAATTACATTGTTTCCTAAGTGTATATATTCCAATAGCCAGGAACTGTATGCCTAGAAAGCTAATAGTGTTTTCCTTGGAAACACCAGGGAAGATAAAAACACTAGGTGGTTCTTTTGCTTGGAAAAAAAAGAATTCAAATTTAGCAAATTGTCTGCAGATATTGAGGATTCTTAAACAGCACATACTTCCCATACCTGCCTTGAAATCCTATCTCAATACATTTCATTATCCTGCAAGTCAAAAAAGAACAGCTGAAGACATAGACAAGGCTTAACAGTAATGATGCATGTGAAGAGGAGTTATTTTTCTATTTTTAATGGAAAATTGGACAGGCTTTGAAAGTAAGCAAGTCCATGTATTGCTTTGAAGCTAACTAGAAGATCAGTCCATCTTGTAGTGAAATTGTTGCTGGGTGCTGTTTCTTCCCAGTATTTTGGTAGGTGGTCCCCTGCTGGCTGTCTGCATTTCTTCTCCCATTTGTTTTCTGTGCTTGTTTGGTATCACTGCTGAACGTTGCCAATAAGGAAACTGGTGTGCAAGAGTTGAGGAATCAGCTTTTGAAACTGTAAAACTGATCTGTAGGCTTTTTTCCTCTTGGATTTGTAAAATTTGGTACATCATCAAAGTTAAGATTCTTCAGAAAATAGCAGGATTGTCCTCTTTCCAGGGAGGCATCTGCACTTGAACAGAGGTGCTTGATGCATCTTGCTGTAAAGGAGCAAGATGCAGAGTAAGTCAGAGAGAAGTCATTTAAGCTGGTAATACACATGGTTGTTTAGTGGAAATAAAATAACTAAGGTTTTGCCTTGTAAGAAAGTGAAATCTAATCCCATTGTGAAGGTCAGGAGGATAAATACCAAGGACTAAATACAAATGAAGAGCAGAAAGATATGAAACAGGGCTGGGCCTCACTGCCATAGCCCAGGCAGCCCCTGGATGTATTTGCCTGCCTGAATCCATCCCTTGCCCGGGCCCCAGGTTGGGCTGCTCTGGGGAATCTCTCACAGCATTCCTGGGATGATGCTGTTCCTTCCCTGGTGCCCCAGGGTTTTGCAATACCAGACTATCCGCAAACCGCAGGATTGGTTGAACAGATGAATGTTAAAAGAACAGTTGAAAAAATGAAGAGATGAGAGCCTGTCCTGATGGAAAACCCATCTCCAGATGTGCTCCAGACCCTTAACAATGGGCCCACAGGGAAATGGAAAGCCCCTGGGTGTGCATGGCTGCACCAGTTTGCAAATGCAGCCATGGCCAGTGCGATTTGGACTTGCTGGGAAATTGTTCTGGGTGTGATGGCCCCTGACAGGGCCCCCCCAGAGGCTACAGAGGTGGACTTGGATGCAGTGCAATTCATTAGGATGAATCAGAAGCAAATGAGAGTTCTCAATGCAGAAAGAGGAATTCTAATTCCTCCAGGACAGTTTGGTTGGGGAGCTGCTCCCTGGAGCTTGGCCTTGCAAAGTGTTCATGTCACGGGAAAAGTAACTTATGCAGATTGTCAAGGAGAAATCAAAGTAATCCATTTAAACAATAGTGAACAAGATTGGATTATTTAGCTATATGACACAATTACTAATATTTATGTTTTGAAAACAGTAGTGAGAAAAGGAGACCCACCTCAAATCACTACTGTTTGTAGAGATAAAGCATTTGGATCCAGGAGCCCTGATAATGGAGGGAAAATGTGGGTGCAGAAGCCAAATGGCCCTGCCAGGCCAGCTGAATGAACAGCTCTGGGCAAAGACAGCACTGTTTGAACCTGAAACCTGGCCAGGAGCAGTGGGAATATGTCCCTGCAGCTAAGTGTCTGTGTGAGAACAAGTGGATGTTATGGGATATTTTATTACAGATCCTGCCAGACCAAATCTCCCTGTTTGCCCCAACATCTCTTTGGGAAATGCCCTGATCCGTGGGGCTCCATGTGAAGGCTGATGTGGCACTGAGGGACTTCCACAGGAATTCCAACCAGGAGCCTGGGGCCCCTCAGGGACTGGGACCCGGCACCTCCCCATCCAGAGGGGAAAGGACCCACCAAGCCTTGTCAGCCACAGACAGCGCAGGAAAGCTGAACAGCAAAGGACCTGGGGGACATTATTCTGGAATTAAAAAGGCACCAGTTCCATGGACAATGGAATTATTGCTCCTAACCTGGATGAGACTGAGGAAAAAGAATGAGTAACCTTGTCCCTGAAGTACTGCTTATGTCTGTAAGTTGTATCTTGAGAGTCAGCCAGAATCTTGTTCACCAGAAATGCCTCTAGAGTTTCAGCAAGGATTAGTCATGAAATTATTATGAAAATTTAAAGAGTGAAGTAGCCAAAATACTCAATGTAGCTAATTGCTGGGTATGTTCAAAACTGATGTTGGGAGGAGTGGGGTTCCCTGTGGGGTGGTAGACCTCTGTCAGTGGGCTCTGACTCATAACAGATTCAGTGCAGGGACAGTCACAGAAAACTGTGCTGTGGAACAAAGGAATACAGTTATCAGTTTTACAGGATTCACTAAAATTTCCCTTCAGTAGAAACTGAATCCTGTTAGAGGCCACAATGTGAAAGGATTTCTGTGCTTTACCATCACTCCCAATGTCCATAGAACTCGGGGTGCTGGAGCTGGTCAGGGCCAGTGTTCCAGCACTCCCAGCTGCAGGGCTATAATGAAACTCCTCTGGCCCAAAGGCACTGGGGACACAACAGGAGCACAGGGAGGAGCCTTGGATCCATCAGCAGCCCACAGTGGGAAATGGGAAATCAGACAGTTGGTACTGGGAATGGGACCTGCTGGATGTGCAGAAACAAAGCCTGTAAATGGCTTCCTAAAGGATGGTTTGGGTCCTGTTTCCTGGCAATGTTGGTGCCTCCCTTGAGGGTACTTCAGCAACAACCATGAGGAAGAGTTAGGGCTGAGAGAACATTTTCCCCCTAAAGAGTGCCTTTGGTCTCAGACAGCCAAAGACTCTGGTTCACCCTGAGCCCCATGTGCACTGCCTCATCCTGTAGAGTTTATATTAATGAGTTGCAAGAAGTAGAAAATTATTTTGTGAAAATATCCAATAGCACATCCTATGAGCTCCAACAAACACAAATGGGGCTCCACAGAACCGCATGGTTTTGGATTATCTGCTTGCTGGCCAAGGAGGAGCCTGGGCTACCATGGGACAGGAATGTTGCACTTCTGTCAGTGATGAGTTTGAAGTCCAACAGTCAGGAATCACCTCGATGGCAAGAGCAGTAGAAGAGTGGCAGAAAGAAGAAAATTCTTCTTGGTGAGATTGGCTACATGGCTGCCAAACTGGAGGCTGCTGTGAAATGCATTTGTGTCAGTCACTGCAATCATTGCAGTGTGAGCTCTTGGTGTGTTATGATTCTGTGTAAGAGTTGTTGTGACACTTTGTGCTGGAAAATTGAGTACTGAGACTTGTTTAAAAAGAGGCACAGTCTCAAGAAAGAGTTGGGATTTGATAAACAGAAGAGAATACAACTAATTAGGCATGTTTTAGAAGGAATGTTGTTGAGAATTGGTTAGAAAGCCATGGACACAACTGTGGATATGGCTCAGCTGAGGCCTTGTTGCGGGAGAGCAGCTCCTGCTAAGTAGTAGCTAGGCCTTGCTCTTAAGCAGATTTTGCTGAGCAGCAGTGTTTGCTTTTAAGAGACTTTTGCAAAAGCAATAGAGCTAGCATAATTTGCAGAGTTAGTTGATAAGTAATACATATGCCCATCGTTCAGTCAAGGCCTTAACTTCCAGGGAAGCACAGAGCAAGCGAGGTATAACCCTGGGATGGATACCATATAGCAATAAGTATAAGAATAAGGGAAGTAGGAGCAGCGGGATAGCACGTATGCTTTTTGGCTAGAAATTCAGTAGGCGTGATTATCTCACACTTGCAATAACCAATAATAAGAGAAGGCGTACATAGTAAAAACCAATAAGATTGTACTAATATGAATAATGCTGATTTATGCTATGTTGGGATATAAAACTGTCTGATGCTCTCAATAAAGTTGGATTATGCTTTATCAATCACATTGATTGTCTGGCTGATCCCCTCGCTATTCCTCCACGAGCGGCTCCCCACCCCCGCACCTATATGTGCAGGCAATATTTCTTACAGGTGCCTTATAGGAAAAGTCGCATCCTTTGATTTTAGCAAAATTGCAAACACATAAATTGAACTGAGTCTCATCCATTATTTGATTGTCTATTATTATGGTGGGACATGCTGTTTTGAGACAGACACAACCTTGTCCTATATACACATGTGAAGTTGTCTGGTTGGTTAGATGCATTTCAAGGTGGCAAATGCTTTGGTCTGTGTCCAGGCAAGTGTCTTTGTCATCCAAATTAAACTGTTTTGCTGCGCATCCTTCAATTTGAAGTCTAAATTCAGGACACGTGGTCAAACATTTGTCACAGCATCCAGGACCAACTTGGATGAGTTCCATGGGTGGATGGTGAGCCTCATGGAACCCATCTTGTATGAATGTACATTCACATTCTCAAACATTTCTCCCTTCCCACATACTTGCATTTGTGACCCTTAACCTTCTGCTCAAAGCCCTATGAGAGTAGGGATTATAAGCTTTTGGTTACATTGTACTGGTGTGATGTTGCTTTGACTCTTATTACAGTCGTGGCAATGACCACAAGGGTCACAACCATTTGCATTATGTCCACGGTAGCTATAAGTCCATTACTCGCTGTTCTTGGTGAATTTCAGCTTCAGGTCTTTGTCACCTGTTGCAATGTTTCAAATTTCTTCAGGAGCCTTTTTCACTCGGGGGAGACAGGTCCAAGCCTTCTCTTTTTTGATCTTGACTGCCATGAAGGTGGTGAGGAGTACCTGGAATGGTCCTTCCCACTGTGGTTCCAAAGTCTTTTCTGCAAAAGACTTACCATATACATAGTCCCAGGTTGTACATCATGTACTGGCCCATCTAATTCTCTGCTTTGGGCCCCAGCCACATATTTTCCAATTTTTCTAAATTGTTTATTCAGGGCAACCATGTATTTATGTAGAGTTTCTTCCTCTACTTGAATGGGTGTTATTCCTTCTTGGACCGCATATGATATTCTCATACAATATTTCAAAAGGGCTTAATTTCCATTTGTTCTTGGTTTTGTTCTAATTTGTACTAATTAGCCTTCTAATTTGTTCTAATTTGTACTCATGTAGCCTTCCAGACTGGGATTGTACAAACTGGGACCACACGGACCGGGATTGTACACACTGGGACCATATGGACTGGGATTGTACAAACTGGGAACGCATGGAATGGGATTGTACAAACTGGGACCATATGGACTGGGATTGCACAAACTGGGAACACATGGACTGGGATTGTACAAACTGGGACCGTATGGACTGGGATTGTACAAACTGGGAACACATGGACTGGGATTGTACAAACTGGGACCATATGGACTGGGATTGCACAAACTGGGACCATATTGACTGGGATTGTACAAACTGGGACCACATGGACCGGGATTGTACAAACTGGGACCATATGGACTGGGATTGTACAAACTGGGACCATATGGACCGGGATTGTACAAACTGGGACCATATTGACTGGGATTGTACAAACTGGGAACACATGGACTGGGATTGAACACACTGGGACCATATGGACCGTTCTGGCTGCACCAGGACGATGTGAACCGATGGGGCCCTTCCCCACCCAGGGGTCCCTCCCAGTCCCGTTTGGGAGCACAGCCAAAACTCCCCGGAGTGAACGCGGAGGTCCCAGAGCGCTCCCGGTGTCGGTCCCAGTCTTGGAGCAGTCCTGGAGCACTCCTGGTGCTGAATCTGATCCTGGTGTTGATCTCAATCCCAGAGCAGTGCTGGTCTTAGTCTCAGTCTCAGTCCTATATGGGTACCAATCTCGGTGCTGGTTCTGTTTTCAGTCTTGGTCTCAGTCACAGTCTTGGATTGGTTCTGGTCCCAGTGCTGGTGCTGGTGCTGGTCCCAGAGTGCTCATAGTGCCAATCTCAGTCTCAGTGCTGGTACCGGTGCCGGTGCTGGTCTCAGAGTGCTCATAGTGCCAATCTCAGCCTCAGTCCCGGAGTTGTGCCGCTCCCAGTCCCAAAATTCTCCCGGTGCTGGTCCCAGTGTTAGTGCTGGTCTCAGTCTTGGTCCCAGTGCCAGTTCTGGAGCCCATTTTGGTCTCGGTTTCCATACCAAAGATTTTAGGCCTGTTTAGGTGATTTTAGGATAAACTGGGCAGTTTTAGGTTGGATTTTAGGCACCATTTGGACAATGTTAAGTCATTTTTCAGGATTTTAGACCCCTTTGGTGTGGATTTCAGGCCCCTTTGGCTGATTTTAGGCCAAACCTTGTGGATTTAGGCTGCATTTGAGGCCCTTTTGGGTGATTTTAGGCCAAACCACGCCCTTTTAGGACTGTGTGGCCCTTTGGCTCTGCCCCTTTCCCCTCACAGTTCCCACCCCAGAGAGAGGAGAGCCCCAGAACCCCAAAGCGGGACCCCGAGAGGGGGGAGGGACCCCTGGAATTGCCGGGACCCCGGCGGGGGTGCTGGGGCTGGAGGGGCGCGATGGCCGCAAAGGGGTTCGGGGATCCCGGTGCCGGGAATGGCTGCTCCCAGTATGAGCCCGGTCACTCCCAGTATGATCCTGGTCACTTCCCCTCGGTGCCGGCGGGATCCCTGTTGTTCCCAGTATGAACCCAGTCATTCCCAGTCATTCCCCATGATGACACACTTTGCCCCCAGCAGGGTCCCAGTTGCTGCCAGTTCCCCCAGCTTTTGTCTAGTGTGTTCCCAGTTCTCCCAGTTGCCCCCAGTACAGTCGCAATCACTCCCGGTGTAACAGAGTATGTGTAAGGCTTTGCTAATCAAACATTGCTAAATTAGGGAACACGGCCAAAAGACCACTGAAACTTGCTTAAGGAAAACGTGTAGGCGAAGGAGGCAGAGACGTAAGGAAGGGGAGAATGCTGGAAAGCCCCAGGGGTCAGCACAAACACATCCTATGGACCCCGACCATAAAATCCCCCAGCTTTTCACCTAAGGGAGGCACAGAAACCGAGGTCAAAATTACAGCATTACGGGAACCAGCAAGGGGAATTTTAATTAAGAAAAGGAATCCACCACTTTTCTTTTACTTTATGTATTTGATAATCATTTTAGGCTGCATATGGGAAAAGGGAGCGTGGGCAGAAGGTAACCTCCATCAACCATTTAAGTGGTGCTTAATTAGATAGGAAGATCAGCATGTGATACAGACTATTACAACTCCTGGAGCACCTAGTTTCACGATCAGTCTGTGCAAATAGTGCCCATAGGCCCTTGCTCAAATCTGAAAGGATTCTATTTCTGTCCTAGCTCCAACCCTGGACGAGGGTATTGCAATAGCCCTGGACAGTATTATTGTGCACACTGGGGATGTGAAACAATTGCATCACGCTGGAATCCAGGAGCAGGAAGAAATAAAGCTCTTAGTGTAGAATGGAAACCAAAAAAATGTATACCTCCCAAGAGAGAATGCAGCGGGGGAATAATCCAAACAGGACAAGTGATGATTATTCCCAGAATCACATACCACCCTGAAGAATTTGTGTATGATAATCAGAACTCTCCAAACCATCATTTACAAAAACGAGAACCATTTATCACTTTGACTATAGCCACCCTGATGGCTGTAGGAATTGCAGGTGCAGGGACAGGGATAACCTCACTTGTGCAGCAGAACCAAAAGTTTCAATCACTCGGAATAGCTGTAGAGAAGGACGTAATTCCGATTGAAAAATCAATCAGTGCATTAGAAAAATGGTTAAGATCGCTGTCAGAAGTAGTATTGCAAAACCATAGGGGACTTGACCTTATGTTTTTACAACAAGGAGGATTATGTGCTACACTAGGGGAACAGTGTTGTGTTTATGCAGACCATACTGGAGTTGTTAGGGATACCATGACTAAACTCTGGGAGAGCCTAGAGAAACAAAAACGAGAAAGAGAACTGGAGCAGAGCTGGTATGAGTCCTGGTTTAACCATTCTCCATGGCTAACTACCCTACTGTCCACTCTTGCAGGACCCCTACTATTGGTGATTTTAGTATTGACCTTTGGACCATGTATTTTTAACAAAATCATTACAATAATCAAAAGAAAGCTGGAAGCACAGCACTTAATGTTGGTAAGAGCACAGTATGAGCCTATACAGGACGAAGGGTTAGAACTGAGCCACGCAGAATTGCAAAGATTTGATCAGCAAAAATGATAAAAAGGGGAAATTGTAACAGAGTACATGTAAGACTTTGCTAATCAAACATTGCCAAATTAGGGAACACAGCCAAAAGACCACTGAGACTTGCTTAAGCTAGCTGAAAGATTATATCTCAAATAGCCACAAACATCCTGTATGTGCCCAGTTTGTGGATGCTTGCAAAACAGATAGGAAAAAGTCAACCAATGGCTAAGAGAAGAAGACCATGGCCTTCCTCCCCACGACCACCAGGAGCCAGGAAGAGCCCCCAGCAACTGGCTGTGCAGACACAGAAAGAACGTGAGAAGATGCTGAAAGGCACGGACACAGGAGAAGATGAAAATAACAGAGGGACTGACACAGAGTGGGGTGCGCGCCGCTGGTGGAGCGGAGACTCCCCGGACCCCAGTGGTGATTTGCTTATTGCTGCTGCTTGCTCAATAAATTCTTTATTGATTCCATTTATTGGAGTTGATCAATTTATTACAGATAAATTTATAACAATGCAGACCTAGAATGGGGCAGGGACCAGGAATCGGGACAGGGAATGGGAATGCGGTCAGGGACTGGGAATTCTGCACTTGTCATGGGGACAGGGACCTCGACAAGGACCAAGACCTGGAATATGAGACAGGGATAGGGAACAGAACTGGAAATGGGACAAAAAAGGGAACAGGGACAGGGAATGTGTTCAGGGACCAGGAATGCTAATGGGAATAATGAAGTGGAACTGAGAATGGGACCAGGTGTGGGAAGGGGACTGGAAGGAGGACAGGGACCAGGAATTTGACTGATAGAATGGGGACAGGGAGCTGGATTAAAAGACTGAGAGCGTGAAGGGAACAAGGAATAAGGGACCGGGTCTGGAACTACAGGATCGAGACCATGACTGAGAATAGAACAGGGAATGGGGACAGGGACTGGGAATGGGGACAGGGATCAGGACTGGGACTGGCTGTGGGGATTGGTTGTGGCTTTAGATCTTCCCAGAGCAGTTGCTGGCTGCTGTAAAGTTGTTTTTTGTCAAGGCACGTCAGGCTCCAAAGGCAAAGAGCCCAAGGCTCTCCAGTCCCTGTTCAATCTCTCTGCCATAAAGTCCCAATGGAAGCAGGAGCAGCTCTCTGCTGCAAGAGGTCGAAGCTGCGGCTGGTGCAGAGTCTTCAGAGGCAGATGCTCCCTGGCCTTTCTTCTCTTCTTTTCTTCTTCATCTTCCTCTTCTTCTTCTCTCACAGGTTGGTAGTAGTGATGATGATGGTGGGGGAAGAAGAGAGAGCGACGAGACAGGAGAGAGAGAGAGCTCTGGATTCAACACACGGATTTTTATTGACAAATTTCCCAATGATCAAAAAACAGGAACCTGAAGCATTTCTCCTAAACCTATTAGAATCTTGGTTTTCTAATACAAAAGCTTATGTCTAACTTGTGCACATTGACTATCTCTTCTATCTGAAGAATATAAAATATATTTTTAATCTATTTTTATTCTGTCTAGAACCCTTTTTAAGCTCCAACTGCAGCTTGGTTTTTACATGAGATTCTATGGCTTTTACTTCTTAGGGCATTTAAAACATATTTCTATGTATTTCACACTATGATTTATACTTCTACTTCATATTTATGCAACTTAATATTTCTACTTCTTAAACTAAACCTTAGAGATTTATTTCATGTTGGTGTGGCTTAATATACCTGTCTGAAAATGTTTTTAATTTAATTCGTGCATTCTGTTCTCTCTCAGAGGGACTCTAAAAGGCTTCTGTGTTACACATTCCAACAACTGGGAATGAGGACAGACACAAGGAATGAAACTGGGAATGGGGACAGGGACATGGGAACGGGAGTGAAAAGTGGAACCAGGAATATGGAAATATTAACTCGGGAGATGATATGGGATGGGGATTAACAACATAGGACAGGGAATGGAAATGGGAATATGGTAACAGGATTGGCAATGGGGATATGGGAAGGTGTTCGGAAATATAGAAATTGAATTATGGGAATGGGAGTAGCACTGGGAATACAAAAAGGGAAACAGGGCATGGAATATGGGACTGGGAATATGTGATTGGCAACCGGGCAAAGAATACGAGACATGGACAGGGAATGAAACCAGGAATGGGATTTGCACTGAGATGGGAGCAGGACAGGAGTGACAGTGGGGTGAGATGGGAACGGGCCAGGGGCAAAGGGACTGAAAGCAAGGAGAGGGGGATCCTGGACAGGGGACAGCAGGAGCTGGGAGAGGGGGACATGGGGACAGTGTCAGGGCAGGGGGTTGTTCATGAACTGCCCCAGAACCTCAGCCAGGGTCTCCCAGCACAGCCACAGCTGCTGGGCCTGGGGTTCCTAAAGCCCTGAGCAACCCCCAAGTCCCTCCCTGGAACCCTCAAATCTCTGCAACCCAGCATCCCCCACATCCCCTGGAATATGCTCCCATGTGCCCAACCATGTCATTTCTCAACATCTTAATTTTTACCAGGATGTCGATATTTGGGAAGGACAAAGAGAAATGCAAAGAAAATCCAGGCCACGGGGAGGTTGTGCAGCCCCCAGCCAGGTGTCTTCCCAACACGGATCAGCCGCACCAGGGCTCAGGGGGGCTCTGCCCACCGGGGGTCCCTGGGGATCATCCAGCGCGGATCCTGCCATGGGGATGGAGCTGCAGCAGCGCACGAAGCTCTTCCTGCACTCAGGGCACTCGCAGGGATTCTCTCAGTGGAGACTCTGTTGGTGTCTGGTCAAGTGAGAGCTCCTGGAGAAGCTCTTCCCACACTGAGGACACTCGCAGGATCTCTCCCCAGTGTGGATGCGCCGGTGGGTGACGAGGGTGGAGCAGAACTTGAATCCCTTCCCGCAGCTGGAGCAGTAGAAGGGCCTCTCATCACAGTGAGTGCGATAGTGCTCGAAGAGATGGGACATTCGCTGAAACCTCTTCCTGCATTTATCACACTCGTAGGGTCTTTCACCAGTGTGGATCCTCTGATGAAGATTCAGGCTTGCCCACTGGGTGAATCTCTTCCCACACTCCCCACACTGGTAGGGCCGTTCCCCTGTGTGGATTCTGTGGTGTCTGATCAGGTTGGATCTCCACCTGAATCTCTTCCCACATTCCGAGCACTTGTGGGGCTTCTCCCCATGGTGAAGCTGCTCACGCAGCCCCAGCTCCGAGCTCCGGCCGCCTCCCCGGCCCGGGCTGGCTCTTTCCTGCTGGGATCCCCGGGCTGTGCGTTTGCAGCCCCTCCTGATGCGGGATCTGCGGGGCTTTTCCTCCCCGTTGCATTCCTGCGCCGTGGAGCCGCTGCAAACGGCCTCTTGCCCGAGGCTGTGCCGCGGGGATTTGTCCTCCCTGCTGTCCGTGCTCAGCTCCTTGTCTGGGGGAGGAAGGACAAGGAGAGGATGGGATTTGCCTCCGTGCCAGAGGCAAGGGCAAGGAGATTCCACCAGGGCTGTGCTGCAGCCGGGGCCATGCTGGGCTGGGAGATGGAGCAGGACACAGGGGGAAAGGGGCACTGACTTCCTCCTCACCTGCCTGCGGCTCCTGGGACATCGACCTCGTCCTCACGGCCTCCTCCTCCTCTCAATGCAGCCAAGGTTTGGAAAATCCTGGTTTGGGGAGGAAAACAAGGGCTGAGCGCGTTGGGTTTGATGGTGGCGCTGCCCAAGGGCAGCTGGAGCAGTCAGCGCCCCTTTCAGCCTCGGGGGCCCGGAGCCCGCTCAGCACCAACCTCCCGCACCCCTCCAGGCTGCCGGGGGTCCCCCGGCTCCGGGATCGCCCATCTGCGCTCTCCCCGCTTCGGGACTCGGCTTTGGGTTCCTGCAAGATCCAAACATCCCCTGAACCGCAAAGTAAAACCCTTCCAGAGCCCCCTATGATGGATTTGGGGCGAGCTCCCCCTCCCCACTCACCTGCGGGTTCTTGGGGGGGCGATTCTGCCGCTCCCGGGGGACGCTGCGGTCTGTGCGGGCGTGCGGCAGAAGCGCGTGGTTCCAAAATCGCTCCTCTTCTTCCTGCCACTCCACCTGTGTCCCTCCTCTTCCTCCCGCTGATTCTCTTCCGTCTCTTCCCCCTCTTCCTCTTCCTCCCGCTCCTTCTCCTCTCCCAGCGCAGCCAGAGCCGCTGGAACTGGGGTGCCCAACGCCCTGAGAAACCCCCAGGTCCCTCCCAGGACTCCTCAAATCCCTGGAACCGAGCGTCCCCCGCATCCCCTGGAAGATCCCCCCGTGTCCCCAAGCAGGTCGTTATTTAACATCTCTATTTTTACCCTGGTTTTGGGTGTTTGGAAAGGACAAAGAGAAATGCAACAAAAATCCAGGCCACGGGGAGGGTGTGCAGCCCCCAGCCAGGTGTCTTCCCAACACGGATCAGCAGCACCAGGGCTCAGGGGGGCTCTGCCCACCGGGGGTCCCTGGGGATCATCCAGCGCGGATCCTGCCATGGGGATGGAGCTGCAGCAGGGCACTGTCTTGGTTTGACAGACAGGTGTCTGCTGAGGAGCTCTGGAGCTTCTCTTGAAACAGAAAATGTAAACTCCCTCCCTCTAAATTAATATGACTTGGAAATTAAGGAGCTCCCTGGCAAAGATATGGGATTTAGAACAGCAGTTTTTAACTGGGAAAGTGAAAATGAAAACATAGTAATAGAAAGACCAAGACACTGGCAAGGTCAGAATGCAGCCTGTAACCCTGTTGCTCAGGGTGTTGGTTACAGTCTGAATAATGGTACCTATAGTTTTCTTGGAGTGACAGATGTGGTTTTGTTGAAGCAATGATTTTGGAGGAGGGTGTAGTTACTTTTTTAACATCTAGTGGCCTAGTCTTCTGGGAATTTAGTGGGAAAGGTTGCTCTGATGTTTCAAATTTCAGATTTTATTTAGGTAGGAAATGCTTGGCTTTTCTCCTTGGCTGGGGCATCTCCCATAAGGTATAACTCCTTGTGGGGAGGAGTTCTGAGGGATGAGTCATGGAACAGATAAGGAGCCCTGCTCCACCTGGTTTCAGCAGATGCTGATAGAATGTATACTTCTGCTTGCATATTGCATAGCAACTTCAGACATGATCTACTCCTTATTCTATTACCATCTGCATCCTACCTTAATTAATACCTTCTTTCAACTTTGCTCTGTATTTTTATTCACAGTGAAACTTTACACACAGTTTTCACTTAAGATTAGGTTTTTCTGTGGTTCTCAATGGGTTTCTTTATCTTTCTGCATTACCTACTAAGTGTAACTAGATTTTTTGAGCAATAACAATTGTAGGGATTGGTTTGCCTTTGCTTGAGGTGGGCCTAATCTAAACAGTCTTAAAATACCTTTTATGTGTACTACAGGGACTTTATCCCCATCCACTGTGTGCAAGGCTTCAGACTGGGCAGGACTTGCTTGAGTGATGGACTCTCAGGTGTTGACTGTTTAGGTGGCTTCTGTTAAGTTCATTTCTCAGTTTTTGGATGTTTCCCTGCCAAGTGCCTTTAGGGTAATTTGAAGTAGTCTGTTGTACAGTTCAACTTTCCTGGCAGCTGGTGTGTGATAAGGGATATGATCTATTTATTCAATATCCTGGTTTTTGGCTGAGGTGTTTCTAAGGCTGTTCTTGAAATGGGTCCTGTTGTCTGACAATTCTCTCAGGGCTGCTGTGTCTTTATAGGACTTGCTTTTTTGGGCTTCAGATGGTGTTTTGAGTAGTAGTGTGAGGTACAGGGTGGGTTTCTAATGATCTAGTGGTGGCTTCTACAATTGTGATCACGTAGCACTTGCCTTGGGGGGTTTGAGGCAGTGTGATGTAGTTCATTTGCTGGGCTTCTTTATACTTATATTTGGAATACTGCCCCCCATATTAGAGAGGCTTTATGGGCTTGGCTTGCATGTATTTAGCACATGTCTTACAGTTATGGATAACTTGAGAAATGCAATTTATAGTTAAACCTGCTTTTCAGTTTTGTGCCTACTTATAGGTGGCATTTTTGCCTTGATGGCTTGAGGCAGTATGGGCCTATTGAGCTTGGAACAACTCTCCCTTATGTTGCTAATTTAAATTTATTTGTGACATCTCTAATTTCACAGCTTGATCTACTTGCTCCTTGTTTTAGTGTTCTTTATTAGCCTGACTTTTGGGGACGTGGCTTTCTACATGATGGACCTTTACAGAGAGTTTATCTGAGTGGCAATGTTTTTCCACTCATCAGCAGCCTCAATTGGTTTTCCTTGATGTTACTAGCTGGACTTTTTTTACCTTTCTAGCTAACTCCACAGAGCATTGGTTACTATTTGTGATTCAGTATAAAGGTAAAACTTTGGCCAGTTCTCTGTTTCAGCAGTGTCCAGGGCCAGCTGAATGGCTTTGAGTTCAGCAAGTGCACTTGATTCACCTTCTCCTTCAGTAGCTTGTGTGACTCGTCGTGTGGGGCTCCCTGTGGCCACTTTCCACTTCTGGTTCATCTCAACCATGAGACAGAAACTGTCAGTGACAAGAGCACAGCGTGTTTCTTGTGCTGGCAGTTGGTTGTATGGTGGAGCTTTTTAGCCTGGGTTACTTGTTTCTGCTCCTTTTTCTTAGTGAGACTAAAGTTTTTATCTTGTGTCCGGTTTTAACTGTTTTTAAAATTTCAGGGTGATTTGTGTTTCTAATCTGGCCGTGCTGTGTGATGAGAGCAATCCATGGGCTCCATGTGGTGTTGGTGGCGTGGTGGGTAGAGGAGCCTTTTCTTTAAACATCCACCCCAGCACTGGGAGTCAGGGTGCCAGCAGGAGTTGTGCTTTTGTGATAATTTCTTTTGAGGTGGCTTGAACTTTCTTATTATAGGCAGATAAGATTTTGCTGGGTTTTTGTTTTGTTTTTTGTTTTTTGGGGTTTTTTGTGTGTGTAGTTTGCTTCAGACTTTCTGTAACTTTGACTCTAGAATTCTAGTGCTCAGCCTCGAGTCTCCCCAGGCACCTTCTGCTAAAGGCTCCAGGACAAGCCATTGTCCTTGGCTGCAGAGTAAAGCACATTCCTCACCTCTGGTCCCATCCTGACTGGGCCAAGGGCAGTGCATGAGTGATTTTCTGCTTGGTCTGGGTGAAGGTTTGTTGCTGTTCAGGGCCACAGATGCAATTGTTCTTCTTAGGGTGACCAGGTAGAGAGGGCTCACAATGTGGCTGCACTCAGGAATGCATTCTCTAAAATCCTATGGCCCTTAGGAAAGCTTGTGTTTCCTTCTTGCTGCTTGGCGGAGACACTGTGATGATCTCATTGCTCATTTCAGTGGGTATCTGGCTCTGTCCATCTTGCCACTCTACTCCCAGGAACTGGATCTCTCAGGCAGGTCCCTTGACTTTGCTCTTCTCGATGGGTAAACCTCCTTTCAGCAGAATCTGGATGATCCTCTCTCCTTTCTCAAATACTTTTATTGCCCTGTTCCTCCACACAATGATGTTATTGATGTATTGCAGATGTTTTGGAGCTTTAATCTTTTCCAGTGCAGCCTGAATCAGCCCGTGGCAGATGGTGGGGCTGTGTTTCCACCCCTGGGGCAGTCGGTTCCAGGTGTATTGCACGTCCCTCCAGGTGAAAGCAGACTGAGGCCTGCACTCTGCTGCCAAAGGAATGGAGAAAAATGCATTGGCAATGTCAGTGTTGCCACTTTGCTGCCTTGGGCTCCAGCTCCTCCTGGAGATCCAGTGTGTCCGGCACGGCAGCGCTCAGCACTGGAGAATCAACGACTGGGAGAGAGAGGGGGTCTACTGACTGCTGATCACAATCCAAATTCACTCTCAGCTACATGTGCTTATATACCATTTTTAGGAAAACTGGTAATTTTTTTACCACATTGATTAGGTTAAACACCACACAGACAAGCTTACATGTTTTGCAACATTTCTGTTTTATCCATTCTTCTTTCCTGTCACCAGTCTTGATGCAATGCTCATAGAGTCTTCAAAGCTCTGTTTGCTGTTGCCAAGGCATCTTGGTTATCAAGCTGCTTATGTTGATTAAATCCACAGTACTCTGTCTTAGCTCCCACAGAGGAGTCACTTCATTAAAGGCACAATATCCTACAGTCAGTTTCTATTGTCTATCAGACTTGCCCACAGGTAAACTGGGGCTGTTGAAGGGAGAGTGGGTTTTACTGAGCACCCTTTGACTTTCTAGCCAAAATTTTATGGGTGGGGATAATGGCATCTTGATTCATCTGCTACTGCTGGCTGTGTGCTGTTGAGGTGGCAGTTGGTACTTGTTGCACTTTCACCTTCAGGAACCTCCTGTAGATGGGTTTTCTGATAGTCCAGGCAAGGTGTTTAATTTCTGAATTCTCTCTGCCTCTACAGCAGCTGTTCCAAAAGCCCACCTGAGTCCCTTTGGCTCTTTGCAATAGCCATTCCAGAGGAAGAGTATGCCCAGAATTCATGGAGCCTCTGGGCCAGTCACACTGGGATGTTTCTGCCACCCCTTCCCAGTCAGGCTCATTTCAGCCTCCAGCAGAGTCAATTCCTGTGATCCCCCATCACCCCAGCAATGGAAACAGGTTCTGCCCTCACATGTCCCAGTGGCATTAGGGTACACTGTGCACCAGGATCAACTAAAGGCTCTGATGTGCCAGGCCATTGGATCTGCTCCATCCAAAAGACCTGGCTGTCCTGTGCCTCTCCCTGGCTAGAGGCAGGGCCTCTCTCACCCCTGTTTTCATTTCCTTCCTGGGCATACATACTAGAGGTTCTTTTAAGAGGATCCCACAGGTCATCTTCCTTTCTGCAATACCTGGCAGCTTGGTCATGGGAGGTTGAGGCTGCCTTCACTTGAGTGGAACTCCCTCTCTTAGTGCTTCCCTCCCTGAGTTGATGCACCCGTGCTGCCAGCACAGAAGTGGGTTTCTCATTTTACCTTTTCATGATTTCCCTGTGGTTGTTCAAAAAGAACCACAGGTCAGCTCGTGGGGTGTACCCTCTCTCCCTAGCTGGGGGATGTTGGGCTCTGTCTTTGGGGCCTGTGACTGGCACTGATGCTGCACTGATCTTCCTCACCTCTTCCCTTATCTCCCTCTCTTCCTTAAACTCCTCTTTGAGCTCCTTAACCGCAGCAGGGACATGAGCCTGCATCAAGCCTTTGATCACATTCTCATAATTTCTGAGCTTGTTGGTGACAGAACCCACTGTCTCTGGGTTGTTATCAGCATCAATTGTCACAGTAAAGGTGTATTTGGATGGCCCCAGGTTTGCCAGATTCCACAACATCTGCCCTGTGCACCTGACCTTGTCAGGGTCATTGTCCTGCTGTCCACCCCTCCCAAATTGCACCTCCAGTGCTGCCACTTCTCTCAGCTGCTGGATCCCTTCCTCAAGGCTCTTCCAGCACATTCTATGGTGGTGCTCCTGCATTCTCTCTCTGTGAACAAACCTCTCTCTCACACTCATTAAAAGCTGCTCCCAGAGGGAAAGGAGGCCCTGCTCCCTTAGTAATACCTAATCCACACCTCAGTCCTGGGTCAAGGCTCCCAAATTCCTTGCCTCTGAACCATCCAGTTGCACACCTGTACCCATGAGCTCCCACAGCTGAAGGAACCAGCTTGTATAAGCCTCACACCCCCATGGTACAATGTCTTTTTGCAGATTTCAGACTTTTATAAGATGAAGTCTCGGTGATGATCTCAACATTTGGCTCCCCTATGGGTTGTGAGGTCACTCCTTTCTTATCTTTATTGACTGAGTGCTCTGATTTCATCTCAGATTTTTCCTCTTTCCAGGGGCCACTGCTGCTGGCTGTGCCTGCCCCTGCGGTTCATCTGGAGCCTGCATGGTTGTAACATCTGTGGGTTCCACTGCTGCAGCATCAGACTGTCCCTCTGTGAGGCAGGGGGAGGGTTTCTCACCAGCTGGGGCAGTGTAATCCTTCAGCATATGGGAATAGGAATAGTGTTTTAGTAGGAAAATTAAAATTAAAATATAGTAATATAAAAGACAGAGTACTGAGAGAGTGAGAATACAGCCTGTTGGTCAGGGTGTTGGCAGCAGTCTGATTAAATGGTGGCTGCAGGTTTCTTGGAATGACAGATGTGCTTTTGATGAAACAAGGATTTTGAAGAAAGGTGTAGTTTCTCTTTTAAGGTCTAGTGGTGATGAAGATGGTCTTGGGCCCCTCTCATGCCTGTCCCACATCCCTGGGGCTCCTGTCCCTGCTGCTCCCCAACAGCTTCACTCCCCCATCAGAGCCCCACTCAACCTCTGCACTGTGACCTCTGGAAAGAAAGAAAGGATGAGAAAAAGGAAGTGTTGTCAGATGACCCTGGCTGGATGCCAGGCACCCACCAAAGCTGCTCTCATTCCTCTCCAGAGATGGACAGGAGACAAAATAGAATGAAGGCTTCATGGGTTGAGATAAGGACTGGAACTGATCACGCAGCAAATGCCATAATGGGAAAAACAGGTTTGAAATTAGAGATATTAATTGAATTTAAATGAATTGAATCAGAGCAGCATAGTGAGAAGTAAAATGAAGCTTTAAAAACACCTCTGCCCATCTCTCCTCCTTCCCAGCTCTACCTCCTGCCTCAGTGGGTGCAGGGTCAGTTCATGAGGCGTTGTTTCTCCTGCTGCTCCGGGGAGAGGAGTGGTTGCTCTGCTGCACCATGAGTTTACTTCTGGAGATGCTTCTCTATGAACTTCCCAAGGTGAGTTTCATCTCATGGACAGCAGTTCTCACTGCTTCAGTTGGGCCACACTTCCATTGGCTCACAAGTCCTGCCAGGTCCCTGCTCCAGCACAGGTTGCCTGCCCAGGTTTCTCATGGTGTCCCAGTCTCCTCTC
>NW_027636101.1:0-60672 GCF_903797595.1 Erithacus rubecula | reverse complement strand
TAGTATCTCTAATTATGAACCTGTCTTTCCCATGATGGCATTTGCTGAGCAATCAGTCCCAGTCTCTATCACAACCTATGAAACCTTCATTCTGTTTTCTCTCTCCTGTCCATCTCTGGAGGGGAGTGAGAGAGCAGCTCTGATGGGTGATTGAAATCCAGCCAGGGTCAATTGACAACACTTCCTTTCTCTTCCCTTTCTTTCTTTCCAGAGGTCCCAGTGCAGAGGCTGAGTGGAGCTTTGATGGGGGGAGTGAAGGTGTTGGGGAGCAGCAGGGACAGGAGCCCCAGGAATGTGGGACAGGCATGAGAGGGGCCCAGGCAGCTGGCAGGGGGCAGCAGGACAATGACCCTGACAAGGTGAGGTGCACAGGGCAGATGTGCAATTTGGCAAACCTGGGGCCATCCAAATGCACCTTGACTGTGACAATTGATGCTGATAACAACCCAGAGACAGTGGGTTCTGTCAGCAACAAGCTCAGAAATTATGAGAGTGTGATCAATGGCTCGAGGCAGGCTCATGTCTCTGCTGTGGTTAAGGAGCTCAAAGAGGAGTTTAAGGAAGAGATGAGGGAGATAAGGGAAGAGGTGAGGAAGATCAGTGCAGCATCAGTGCGAGGCACAGGCCCCAAAGTCAGAGCCCAACATCCCCCAGCCAGGGAGAGAGGAGACACCCCATGAGCTGACCTGTGGTTCTTTTTGCACAACCATGGGGAAATCATGAAAAGGCAAAATGAGAAACCCACTTGTGTGCTGGCAGCACGGATGCATCAACTCAGGGAGGGAAGCACTAAGAGAGGGAGTTCCACTAAAGTGAAGGCAGCCTCAACCTCCCACGACCAAGCTGCCAGGTATTGCAGAAAGGAAGATGACATGAGGAATCCTCTTAAAAGAACCTCTAGTATGTATGCCCAGGAAGGAAATGATAACCAGGGTTAGAGGGGCCCTGCCTCTAGCCAGGGAGAGGCACAGGACAGCCAGGTCTTTTGGATGGAGCAGATCCAATGGCCTGGCACATCAGAGCCTTTAGTTGATCCTGGTGCACAGTGTACCCTAATGCCACTGGGACATGTGGGGGCAGAACCTGTTTCCATTGCTGGGGTGATGGGGGATCACAGGAATTGACTCTGCTGGAGGCTGAAATGAGCCTGACTGGGAAGGGGTGGCAGAAACATCCCAGTGTGACTGCCCAGAGGCTCCATGAATTCTGGGCATACTCTTCCTCTGGAATGGCTATTACAAAGACCCAAAGGGACTCAGGTGGGCTTTTGAAACAGCTGCTGTAGAGGCAGAGGGCATTGAGAAATTAAATACCTTGCCTAGACTATCAGAAAACCCATCTACAGTAGGTACCTGCAGGTGAAAGTGCAACAATCACCAACTGCCACCTCAACAGCACACAGCCAGCAGCATCAGATGAATCAAGATGCCATTATCCCCACCCATAAAATTTTGGCTAGAAAGTCAAAGGGTGCTCAGTAAAACCCACTCTCCCTTCAACAGCCCCAGTTTGCCTATGGGCAAGTCTGACAGACAATAGAAATTGACTGTAGGCTATTGTGCCTTGAATGAAGAGACTCCACTGTGGCAGCTAAGACAGAGTACTGTGGATTTAATTAGCATAAGCAGCTTGATAACCAAGATGCCTTGGCAAGAGCAAACAGAGCTTTGAAGACTCCATGAAGATTGGATCAAGACTGGTGACAGGAAAGAAGAATGAATCAAGTAGAAATGTTGCAAATGTGTAAGCTTCTCTGTGTGATGTTTAACCCAATCAATGTGGTAAAAAATTACCAGCTTTCCTAAAAATGGAATATAAGCACATGTAGCTGAGAGTAAATTTGGATTCTGATCAGCAGTCAGTAGACCCCCTCTCTCTCCCAGTCGTTGATTCTCCAGTGCTGAGCGCTGCCGTGCCGGACACGCTGGATCTCCAGGAGGAGCTGGAGCCCAAGGCAGCAAAGTGGCTCCATTGACATTGCCAATGCATTTTTCTCCATTCCTTTGGCAGCAGAGTGCAGGCCTCAGTTTGCTTTCACCTGGAGGGACGTGCAGCACACCTGGAACCGACTGCCCCAGGGGTGGAAACACAGCCCCACCATCTGCCACGGGCTGATCCAGGCTGCACTGGAAAAGGGTAAAGCTCCAAAACATCTGCAATACATCAATAACATCATTGTGTGGAGGAACAGGGCAATAAAAGTATTTGAGAAAGGAGAGAGGATCATCCAGATTCTGCTGGAAGGAGGTTTTGCCATCGAGAAGAGCAAAGTCAAGGGACCTGCCTGAGAGATCCAGTTCCTGGGAGTAGAGTGGCAAGATGGACAGAGCCAGATCCCCACTGGAATGATCAATGAGATCATCACAGTGTCTCCACCAACCAGCAAGAAGGAAACACAAGCTTTCCTAGGGGCCATAGGTTTGTAGAGAATGCATTCCTGAGTGCAGCCACATTGTGAGCCCTCTCTACCTGGTCACCCTAAGAAGAACAATTCCAGCTGTGGCCCTGAACAGCAACAAACCTTCACCCAGACCAAGCAGAAAATCGCTCATGCAGTGCCCTTGGCCCAGTCAGGATGGGACCAGAGGTGAGGAATGTGCTTTACTCTGGAGCCAAGAACAATGGCTTCTCCTGGAGCCTTTAGCAGAAGGTGCCTGGGGAGACTCGAGCCCGAGCACTAGAATTCTAGAGTCAAAGTTGCACAAAGTCTGAAGCAAACTACACTCACCAAAAAAAAAAAAAAAAAAAAAAAAAAAAAAAAAGTCTTATCCACCTACAATAAAAAAGTTGAAGCCACCTCAAAAGAAATTATCACAAAAGCACAACTCCTCCTGGTATCCTGACTCCCAGTGCTGGGGTGGGTGTTTAAAGAAAAGGCTCCTCTACCCACCACGCCACCCACACCACATGGAGCCCATGGATTGCTCTCATCACACAGCACGGCCGGATTAGAAACACAAATCACCCTGAAATTTTAAAAACAGTTAAAACCGGACACAAAATAAAAACTTTAGTCTCACTAACAAAAAGGAGCAGAAACAAGTAACCCAGGCTAAAAAGCTCCACCATACAACCAACTAGCAGCACAAGAAACACGCTGTGCTCTTGTCACTGACAGTTTCTGTCTCATGGTTGAGATGAACCACAAGTGGAAAGTGGCCGCAGGGAGCCCCACACGACGAGTCACACAAGCTACTGAAGGAGAAGGTGAATCAAGTGCACTTGCTGAACTCAAAGCCATTCAGCTGGCCCTGGACACTGCTGAAACAGAGAACTGGCCAAAGTTTTACCTTTATACTGAATCACAAATAGTAACCAATGCTCTGTGGAGTTAGCTAGAAAGGTAAAAAAAGTCCAGTTAGTAACATCAAGGAAAACCAATTGAGGCTGCTGATGAGTGGAAAAACATTGCCACTCAGATAAACTCTCTGTAAAGGTCCATCATGTAGAAAGCCACGTCCCCAAAAGTCAGACTAATAAAGAACACTAAAACAAGGAGCAAGTAGATCAAGCTGCGAAATTAGAGATGTCACAAATAAATTTAAATTAGCAACATAAGGGAGAGTTGTTCCTAGCTCAATAGGCCCATACTGCCTCAAGACATCAAGGCAAAAATGCCACCTATAAGTAGGCACAAAACTGAAAAGCAGATTTAACTATAAATATGATTTCTCAAACTATCCATAACTGTAAGACATGTGCTAAAATCAAGCAAGCCAAGCCCATAAAGCCTCTCTAATATGGGGGGCAGTATTCCAAATATAAGTATAAAGACGCCCAGCAAATGAACTACATCACACTGCCTCAAACCCCCCAAGGCAAGTGCTACGTGATCACAATTGTAGAAGCCACCACTAGATCATTAGAAACCCACCCTGTACCTCACACTACTACTCAAAACACCGTCTGAAGCCCAAAAAAGCAAGTCCTATAAAGACACAGCACCCCTGAGAGAATCGTCAGACAACAGGACCCATTTCAAGAACAGCCTTAGAAACACCTCAGCCAAAAACCAGGATATTGAATAAATAGATCATATCCCTTATCACACACCAGCTGCCAGGAAAGTTGAACTGTACAACAGACTACTTAAAATTACCCTAAAGGCACTTGGCAGGGAAACATCCAAAAACTGAGAAATGAACTTAACAGAAGCCACCTAAATAGTCAACACCTGAGAGTCCATCACTCAAGCAAGTCCTGCCCAGTCTGAAGCCTTGCACACAGTGGATGGGGATAAAATTCCTGTAGTACACATAAAAGGTATTTTAAGACTGTTTAGATTAGGCCCACCTCAAGCAAAGGCAAACCAATCCGTACAATTGTTATTGCTCAAAAAATCTAGTTACACTTAGTAGGTAATGCAGAAAGATAAAGAAACCCATTGAGAACCACAGAAAAACCTAATCTTAAGTGAAAACTGTGTGTAAAGTTTCACTGTGAATAAAAATACAGAGCAAAGTTGAAAGAAGGTATTAATTAAGGTAGGATGCAGATGGTAATAGAATAAGGAGTAGATCATGTCTGAAGTTGCTATGCAATATGCAAGCAGAAGTATACATTCTATCAGCATCTGCTGAAACCAGGTGGAGCAGGGCTCCTTATCTCTTCCATGACTCATCCCTCAGAACTCCTCCCCACAAGGAGTTATACCTTATGGTAGATGCTCCACCCAAGGAGAAAAGCCAAGCATTTCCTACCTAAATAAAATCTGAAATTTGAAACATCAGAGCAACCTTTCCCACTAAATTCCCAGAAGACTAGGCCACTAGATGTTAAAAAAGTAACTACACCCTCCTCCAAAATCATTGCTTCAACAAAACCATATCTGTCACTCCAAGAAAACTATAGGTACCATTATTCAGACTGTAACCAACACCCTGAGCAACAGGGTTACAGGCTGCATTCTGACCTTGCCAGTGTCTTGGTCTTTCTATTACTATGTTTTTATTTTCACTTTCCCAGTTAAAAACTGCTGTTCTAAATCCCCTATCTTTGCCAGGGAGCTCCTTAATTTCCAAATCATATTAATTTAGAGGGAGGGAGTTTACATTTTCTGTTTCAAGAGAAGCTCCAGAGCTCCTCAGCAGACACCTGTCTGTCAAACCAAGACAGTGCCCTGCTGCAGCTCCATCCCCATGGCAGGATCCGCGCTGGATGATCCCCAGGGACCCCCGGTGGGCAGAGCCCCCCTGAGCCCTGGTGCTGCTGATCCGTGTTGGGAAGACACCTGGCTGGGGGCTGCACACCCTCCCCGTGGCCTGGATTTTCTCTGCATTTCTCTTTGTCCTTCCCAAACACCCAAGACTAGGGTAAAAATAGAGATGTTAAATAACGACCTGCTTGGGGACACGGGGGGATCTTCCAGGGGATGCGGGGGACGCTCGGTTCCAGGGATTTGAGGGGTCCTGGGAGGGACCTGGGGGTTTCTCAGGGCGTTGGGCACCCCAGTTCCAGCGGCTCTGGCTGCGCTGGGAGAGAGAAGGAGCGGGAGGAAGAGGAGGAGGGGGAAGAGACGGAAGAGAATCAGCGGGAGGAAGAGGAGGGACACAGGTGGAGTGGCAGGAAGAGGAGGAGCGATTTTCCAACCACGCGCTTCTCCCGCCCGCCCGCACAGACCGCAGCGTCCCCCGGGAGCGGCAGAATCGCCCCCCCAAGAACCCGCAGGTGAGTGGGGAGGGGGAGCTCGCCCCAAATCCATCATGGGGGGCTCTGGAAGGGTTTTACTTTGCGGTTCAGGGGATGTTTGGATCTTGCAGGAGCCCAAAGCCGAGTCCCGAAGCGGGGAGAGCGCAGATGGGCGATCCCGGAGCCGGGGGACCCCCGGCAGCCTGGAGGGGTGCGGGAGGTTGGTGCTGAGCGGGCTCCGGGCCCCCGAGGCTGAAAGGGGCGCTGACTGCTCCAGCTGCCCTTGGGCAGCGCCACCATCAAACCCAACGCGCTCAGCCCTTGTTTTCCTCCCCAAACCAGGATTTCCCAAACCTTGGCTGCATTGAGAGGAGGAGGAGGCCGTGAGGACGAGGTCGATGTCCCAGGAGCCGCAGGCAGGTGAGGAGGAAGTCAGTGCCCCTTTCCCCCTGTGTCCTGCTCCATCTCCCAGCCCAGCATGGCCCCGGCTGCAGCACAGCCCTGGGGGGATCTCCTTTCCCTTGCCTCTGGCACGGAGGCAAATCCCATCCTCTCCTTGTCCTTCTTCCCCCAGACAAGGAGCTGAGCACGGACAGCAGGGAGGACAAATCCCCGCGGCACAGCCTCGGGCAAGAGGCCGTTTGCAGCGGCTCCACGGCGCAGGAATGCAACGGGGAGGAAAAGCCCCGCAGATCCCGCAGCAGGAGGGGCTGCAAACGCACAGCCCGGGGATCCCAGCAGGAAAGAGCCAGCCCGGGCCGGGGAGGCGGCCGGAGCTCGGAGCTGGGGCTGCGTGAGCAGCTTCACCATGGGGAGAAGCCCCACAAGTGCTCGGAATGTGGGAAGAGATTCAGGTGGAGATCCAACCTGATCAGACACCAGAGAATCCACACAGGGGAACGGCCCTACGAGTGTGGGGAGTGTGGGAAGAGATTCATCCAGAGCTCACACCTGACTCAGCACCAGAGGATCCACACTGGGGAGACGCCCTACCAGTGTGGGGAGTGTGGGAAGAGATTCACCCAGTGGGCAAGCCTGAATCTTCATCAGAGGATCCACACTGGTGAAAGACCCTACGAGTGTGATAAATGCATGAAGAGGTTTCAGCGAATGTCCCATCTCTTCGAGCACTATCGCACTCACTGTGATGAGAGGCCCTTCTGCTGCTCCAACTGCGGGAAGGGATTCAAGCTCTACTCCACCCTCGTCACCCACCGGCGCATCCACACTGGGGAGAGACCCTGCGAGTGTCCTCATTGTGGGAAGAGCTTCTCCAGGAGCTCTCACTTGACCAGACACCAACAGAGTCTCCACTGAGAGAATCCCTGCGAGTGCCCTGAGTGCAGGAAGAGCTTCGTGCACTGCTGCAGCTCCATCCCCATGGCAGGATCCGCGCTGGATGATCCCCAGGGACCCCCGGTGGGCAGAGCCCCCCTGAGCCCTGGTGCTGCTGATCCGTGTTGGGAAGACACCTGGCTGGGGCTCCACAACCTCCCCGTGGCCTGGATTTTCTTTGCATTTCTCTTTGTCCTTCCCAAATATCGACATCCTGGTAAAAATTAAGATGTTGAAAAATGACATGGTTGGGCACATGGGAGCATATTCCAGGGGATGTGGGGGATGCTGGTTTGCAGAGATTTGAGGGTTCCAGGGAGGGACTTGGGGGTTGCTCAGGGCTTTAGGAACCCCAGGCCCAGCAGCTGTGGCTGTGCTGGGAGACCCTGGCTAAGGTTCTGGGGCAGTTCATGAACAACTCCCTGCCCTGACACTGTCCCCATGTCCCCCTCTCCCAGCTCCTGCTGTCCCCTGTTCAGGATCCCCCTCTCCTCGCTGTCAGTCCCCTTGCCCCTGGGCTGTTCCCATCTCACCCCACTGTCACTCCTGTCCTGCTCCCATCTCAGTGCAAATCCCATTCCTGGTTTCATTCCCTGTCCATGTCTCGTATTCTTTGCCCGGTTGCCATTCACATATTCCCAGTCCCATATTCCATGCCCTGTTTCCCTTTTTGTATTCCCAGTGCTACTCCCATTCCCATAATTCAATTTCTATATTTCCGAACACCTTCCCATATCCCCATTGCCAATCCTGTTACCATATTCCCATTTCCATTCCCTGTCCTATGTTGTTAATCCCCATCCCATATCATCTCCCGAGTTAATATTTCCATATTCCTGGTTCCTCTTTTCACTCCCGTTCCCATGTCCCTGTCCCCATTCCCAGTTCCATTCCTTGTGTCTGTCCTCATTCCTAGTTGTTGGAATGTGTAACACAGAAGCCTTTTAGAGTCCCTCTGAGAGAGAACAGAATGCAGGAATTAAATTAAAAACATTTTCAGACAGGTATACTAAGCCACACCAACATGAAATAAATCTCTAAGGTTTAGTTTAAGAAGTAGAAATATTAAGTTGCATAAATATGAAGTAGAAGTATAAATCATAGTGTGAAGTACATAGAAATATGTTTTAAATGCCCTAAGAAGTAAAAGCCATAGAATCTCATGTAAAAATCAAGCTGCAGTTGGAGCTTAAAAAGGGTTCTAGACAGAATAAAAATAGATTAAAAATATATTTTATATTCTTCAGATAGAACAGATAGTCAATGTGCACAAGTTAGACATAAGCTTTTGTATTAGAAAACCAAGATTCTAATAGGTTTAGGAGAAATGCTTCAGGTTCCTGTTTTTTGATCATTGGGAAATTTGTCAATAAAAATCCGTGTGTTGAATCCAGAGCTCTCTCTCTCTCCTGTCTCGTCGCTCTCTCTTCTTCCCCCACCATCATCATCACTACTACCAACCTGTGAGAGAAGAAGAAGAGGAAGATGAAGAAGAAAAGAAGAGAAGAAAGGCCAGGGAGCATCTGCCTCTGGAGACTCTGCACCAGCCGCAGCTTCCACCTCCTGCAGCAGAGAGCTGCTCCTGCTTCCATCGGGACTTTATGGCAGAGAGATTGAACAGGGACTGGAGAGCCTTGGGCTCTTTGCCTTTGGAGCCTGACGTGCCTTCACAAGGAACAACTTTACAGCAGCCAGCAACTGCTCTGGGAAGATCTAAAGCCACAACCAATCCCCACAGCCAGTCCCAGTCCTGGTCCCTGTCCCCATTCCCAGTCCCTGTCCCCATTCCCTGTTCTATTCTCAGTCATGGTCTTGATCCTGTAGTTCCAGACCCTGTCCCTTATTCCTTGTTCCCTTCACGCTCTCAGTCTTTTAATCCAGCTCCCTGTCCCCATTCTATCAGCCAAATTCCTGGTCCCTGTCCTCCTTCCAGTCCCCTTCCCACACCTGGTCCCATTCTCAGTTCCACTTCATTATTCCCATTAGCATTCCTGGTCCCTGAACACATTCCCTGTCCCTGTTCCCTTTTTTGTCCCATTTTCAGTTCTGTTCCCTATCCCTGTCTTATATTCCAGGTCTTGGTCCTTGTCGAGGTCCCTGTCCCCATGACAAGTGCAGAATTCCCAGTCCCTGACCGCATTCCCATTCCCTGTCCCGATTCCTGGTCCCTGCCCCATTCTAGGTCTGCATTGTTATAAATTTATCTGTAATAAATTGATCAACTCCAATAAATGGAATCAATAAAGAATTTATTGAGCAAGCAGCAATAAGCAAATCAGCGCTGGGGTCCGGGGAGTCTCCGCTCCACCAGCGGCGCGCACCCCACTCCGTGTCAGTCCCTCTGTTATTTTCATCTTCTCCCGTGTCCGTGCCTTTCAGCATCTTCTCACGTTCTTTCTGTGTTTGCACACACAGCCAGTTGCTGGGGGCTCCTCCTGGCTCCTGGTGGTGGTGGGGAGGAAGGCCATGGTCTTCTTCTCTTAGCCATCGGTTGACTTTTTCCTATCTTTTTTTGCAAGCATCCACAAACTGGGCACATACAGATGTTTGTGGCTATTTGAGATATAATCTTTCAGTTAGCTTAAGCAAGTCTCAGTGGTCTTTTGGCCGTGTTCCCTAATTTAGCAAGGTTTGATTAGCAAAGTCTTACACGTACTCTGTTACAATTTCCCCTTTTTATCATTTTTGCTGATCAAATCTTTGCAATTCTGCGTGGCTCAGTTCTAACCCTTCGTCCTGTACAGGCTCATACTGTGCTCTTACCAACATTAAGTGCAGGGCTTCCAGCTTTCTTTTGACTATTGTAATGATTTTGTTAAAAATACATGGTCCAAAGATCAACACTAAAATCACCAATATTAGGGGTCCTGCAAGAGTGGACAATAGGGTAGTTAGCCATGGAGAATGGTTAAACCAGGACTCATACCACTTCTGCCTGGGCTGGAGGGAGCTCAGATTTGCACAAGGCTGCTCTGAGTGCCAGGGGTTGGATGAGAAAAATTCTGGGATGGGGATAGGGACAAAATGTGATTGATTGTCAGCCTTAAAGGGTCTTTTCATATCTATTCAGACTGCATTAGGAGGGGCTGGGGATCAATATGAACTGGAGATTGCTGGTACCAATATGTAAGCAGGAAAACTAAACAGGCCAAAAATAATCTCCCTGCATTTTTTAAAGATATGGTATATTCACTTGGAGTACACTTCAAGAAATCTGTCTAATTAACCACAAACGAGTTGAAGACTTTAAATTAAATTATTCTCAGGGCCTTGTCTTATTAGGGTGATTTAAAATATTGATAACCATCTGTCACTGAATTGCTGATCTGAAGAGCTGAAGACTTAACAAGTCTCTGGAGAACTCAAATCCATCAGGGAACCTCCAAGCTGCTGAGGATCCATCCTCAGCAGAGCAGGAATTACGAGATCCCAGGGGTTTCCAGGCTGCCCAAGAGCTGTGAGCTCACGTGCAGGCACAGGGGCTCCATGGGCATATCTGAGGGTTGTCTGGGTTCCTAAAGATCTGTTTGGTCACACTCATTTGTAGGGGCTCCATGGTGACATTCCAGGGGTCCTTGATCTTCCTAAGGGTCATGAGGTGACAGTCACAGGGCTCCACAGTGACAACAGAGGTGCCAAGGAGCCAATTTGTCACAGGCAGTGGCAGGAGTGCAGTGGGGACATCCGTGTGCTCCTAAAGAACTGTGAGGTCACAGACACTCACAGGGGCTCCAGGGTGACATCCCAGGAGTGCCCAGGCTGCCAAAGGGCTGGAATGTCACAGACACTCACAGGGAGTCCCCAGGAGTGCCCAGGCTGCCAAAGAGCTGGGATGTCACAGACACTCACTGGAGTTCCTGTCATGTGCCCCGTGGGAGCTTCAGGCCAAGTTTATTAGAGAAGCTCTTGTTGGGTCACGAGGGGCACAAAGGACCCCCAACACCCCAATGACACCCCCAAGCTCCCCTAAACCAGGACCCCAGGCTTTTTAAACTCCTTCTTTTAGAGGAGCCTAGGAATACCTGGATCCAATCCCAGCGCCAGACTTTGTCAAGAATTTATTGATAAAGTATTATAAGGCTGGAATTGAACCTTTGTATAACTTTGTCCCTCAACATTAATGATGGAAATCTAGAAGTATTTATATGCATAGAGATATGGTTGATTATGATCATGATTAGGCAAAAAGGTCTTAATCAGAATTACTTTCTCCACAGTTTAGGAGCTGTAACATCAATTTTAATATCATGCCCTAGGAAGCAACTTTGAAGCAACTGTATCAAAGCAGAACTAAGTAGAGATGGGTGTCACTCCCCCAGACCAACGACCCTGGGCAAATCTCCTTAGCTCAGCCTCAAGCAGTGACCCTGAGGGGTGTCTCCACTCCAGGGAGGAATCTCCACACACCCCTAAGAAGGGAAATGTCAGGAGATGCTGCCACTAATATTTGGGACAAGGCTTTTCTAGTCTGAAGTGCTGTCAGTCAGATGTGCCCAGTCTGTGCCATCTCAACAGCTCTGCAGAAGTTCTCTGTGGTGCCACTTGGTTGTTCCCTGCTCTGGGGATTTTCCCAGCTCTGCCACAGCTTCAGCTCCCTCTCAGGATGTTGAACTTTGGGATGGAGGAGTCAGGCTGCTTTCAGCATTATTCACCCCAAAGTCAGCATGACCCTCCCTCTTTCATTTCCCCCTGGGGCTTTGCAAACAGGTCCTTGCTGGAGCTGTTGGAGCCCATTGCAGGCAGAGCCTCCTGCTCCAGCAGTAACTGCCTTTCCTGGGCCATGGCCAGGCCAGGTCCCACTGCAGGAAAAGCCCCAGGCAGCCCCAGCACAGGGAAGGGCTCGGGCACAAGAGCAGAGTGCCATGGTGGGAGCTGTGCCAGGGAGAGCCTGAGGCACCAAAGGCACCTTGGCAGCAGCAGCTGCTTCCAGGGCATGGCCAGAAGCCTCCCCTGGCAAGCCGGCCTGGTGGCCACCAGTGCAGAGCTGCTGCCTCAGGGGGGATTTCTGGCTGGGCTCTGCCCCAGCCCACAGAGGGAGCTCAGCCCTGGCTCTGGCACAGCCCTTGTGCCTGGGCCCTGCAAAGCCCAGAGGTCACCTGTGCCACCCTGGTGCCCATCCCTGGCTCTGGCACGGTCACTTCTGTGCTCGCTGCTGCCTCCAACACTGCACCCCCTCATCTACAGCCTGAGGGACCAGGAGCCTGAGGATGCCCTGAGGAGTATGAGCACTCTGTGCTTTCCAGAAACAATAAAGTGCCTGTTGATTTCTGCAGAGCATTCAGAATGGAGCTCATTACAGACTGTTCAGACTGCTGTTTTCATTAAGAGATGCCATTAGTCACAGTATTGCTACATCACTATCTACTGTGCTTGTGTTCAGCAGAGACAGTAGGGAGCCATGATCACTGTGCATTGAGGTAAAATAAAGTGTCCTGCTCTGTTGCCTCTTTCTCTGTGAAGAAAGATACAGAGCAACAAAAAACCAGCAACAATACACTCTCTTGCATGGTGCAGAAAGAGCAAGAAACAGCAATTTATTGAAAGAAACCATTGCCTTAAATAAGACAATTTGTGCAAAACAAAATACAGACAGATCATTGATCAGAGAAGGAGACACCTCTCCTCCCCGACTTTCTCATGGACTTTGCAGGTGTTTATCTCTGTTATGATTCTTTCTCTTGTGTTTACAATAAAGAAGAAATCTCTAGCCTGGGAAAAATCCTGGCTAGAGGCTGAGAAATTTTCATGGCCTGAGAAAAATACTTAGAACTTGAGAAAAAGGCCTAGCTAAAATGTGCCTGGGCCTCCAGCAGTGTCCACAACTGGGACTGGCACCGGCTGTGGGGATTGGTTGTGGCTTTAGATCTTCCCAGAGCAGAGCAGCTGCTGGCTGCTGTAAAGTTGTTCCTTGTGAAGGCACGTCAGGCTCCAAAGGCAAAGAGCCCAAGGCTCTCCAGTCCCTGTTCAATCTCTCTGCCATAAAGTCCCGATGGAAGCAGGAGCAGCTCTCTGCTGCAAGAGGTGGAAGCTGCGGCTGGTGCAGAGTCTCCAGAGGCAGATGCTCCCTGGCCTTTCTTCTTCTGTTCTTTTCTTCTTCATCTTCCTCCTCTTCTTCTCTCGTGTGCTGGTAGTGGTGATGATGATGGTGGTGGAGGAGGACAGAGCAAAGAGAGAGGAGTGAGAGAAAGAGCTCTGGCTCCAATACGTGGATTTTTTTTGGCAAATTACCCAATGAGCCAAAACCGTGAACCTGACGAATTTCTCCTAAACCTATTAAAATCCCTAATACTAAAGTCTACATATAACTTGTGCATATGGCCTATCTGTTCTATGTGAAGAATATATAAAATATTCCTACTGTAATTGCATTTTGTCTAGAACTAAGTTTTTAATGTCTCAATGCAGCCACTATTTTATAGGAGATTCCATGGCCTTAACTTTTTATGGTATTTAAAACATATTTCTATGTACTTCACACTAAGATTTAAACTTCTACTTCATATCTATGCTACTTAATATTTCCAATTCCTTATACTAAAACTTAGACCTCTATTTAATGTCTGTGTGGTTTCTTGTATTTTAACTTCTCAAAATATTTTAAATTTAATTCTTGCATACTGTTCTCTCTTGGAGGGAGTTAGAGAGGCTTCTCTGTTCCACTCTCCAACAACCAGGAATGGGGACAAGGACAGAGAGTGGGGACTGGGAAAGGGACATTGGAATGCAAATGAAAACGGGAACAGGGAATGGTAATATGGGAACACAACAGGGAATATGGAAATAGAAATTGCGGAGAAAATATGGGATGGAGATTTAGAATATGGGACAGGGAACAGACATGGAGATAGGGCAGAAGGATTGGGAATGGGAATATGGGAAGGGGACTGGAAATATAGAAATGGAAATATGGGAATGGGACTGGGATCAGGAATACTAGAAGAGGAACAGGACAGGGAATATGTGAATGGTAACCAGGCAGAGAATACAGGACAGGGAATGATACCGGGAATGGATCTGAACTGGGACAGGGGTAGGAAGTGGTGTGAGACAGGAATGGGCTGGGGCAAGGGCAGTGACAGTGGGGAGAGGAGGATCCTGGACAGGGGACAGCGGGAGCTGGGTCAGGGGGAAACGGGGAGGGTGTCAGGGCAGGGGGTCCTTGATCAGCTGCCCCAGAACCTCCGTCAGCATCTCCCAGTGCAGCCAGAGCCGCTGGGCCTGGAGTGCCCAAAGCCCTGAGCAACCCCCAAGGAAACCTGAAGTCCCTGGAACACAGGGTCCCCCACATCCTCTGGAAGATGCCCCTGTGTCTGCAGGCATGTCTTAGTTCAATGTCTTCATTTTTAACCTGGTACAAGGTGTCTGGGAAGGACAACGAGAAATGTAAAGAAAATCCAGGTCACAGGGAGCCAGCACGAAGCTTTTCCTGCACTCAGGGCACTCACAGGGCTTCTCTCAGTGGAGACTCTGTTGGTGTTTGGTCAAGGTAGAGCTCTGTGAGAAGCTCTTCCCACACTCAGGACACTCATAGGGTCTCTCCCCGGTGTGGATGCGCCGGTGCCTGATGAGGTGGGAGTTTTTCTTGAATCCCTTCCCACAGTCGCGGCAGGAGAAGGGCCTCTCATCCCAGTGAGTGCGATAGTGCAGGAGGAGACTGGAGCTGCTCTGAAACCTCTTTCTGCATTTATCACACTCATAGGGCCTCTCCCCAGTGTGGAACCTCTGGTGCTCAGTCAGGTGCGAGTTCTGGATCAATCTCTTCCCACATTCCCCACACTCGTAGGGCCTCTCCCCAGTGTGGATTCTCTGGTGCTCAGTCAGGTGTGAGCTGCCTCTGAATCTCTTCCCACATTCCCTACACTCGTAGGGCCGTTCCCCTGTGTGGATTCTCCGGTGTCTGATCAGGTTGGAACTCCACCTGAAGCCCTTCCCACACTCTGAGCACTTGTGGGGCTTCTCCCCATGGTGAAGCTGCTCACGCAGCCCCAGCTCCGAGCTCCGGCCGCCTCCCCGGCCCGGGCTGGCTCTTTCCTGCTGGGATCCCCGGGCTGTGCGTTTGCAGCCCCTCCTGCTGCGGGATCTGCGGGGCTTTTCCTCCCTGTTGCATTCCTGCGCCGTGGAGCCGCTGCAAATGGCCTCTTGCCCGAGGCTGTGCCGCGGGGATTTGTCCTTCCTGCTGTCCGTGCTCAGCTCCTTGTCTGGGGGAGGAAGGACAAGGAGAGGATGGGATTTGCCTCCGTGCCAGAGGGAAGGGCAAGGAGATCCCCCCAGGGCTGTGCTGCAGCCAGGGCTGTGCTGGGCTGGGAGATGGAGCAGGACACAGGGGGAAAGGGGCACTGACTTCCTCCTCACCTGCCTGAGGCTCCTGGGACATCGTCCTCATTCTCATGGCCTCCTCCTCCTCAATGCAGCCAAGGTTTGGGAAATCCTGGCTTGGGGGGAAAACAAGGGCTGAGCGCGTTGGGTTTGATGGTGGCGCTGCCCAAGGGCAGCTGGAGCAGTCAGCGCCCCTTTCAGCCTCGGGGGCCCGGAGCCCGCTCAGCACCAACCTCCCGCACCCCTCCAGGCTGCCGGGGGTCCCCCGGCTCCGGGATCGCCCCTCTGCGCTCTACCCGCTCCGGGGCTCCCGCCTTCCATGCCCGGCTCTGCCGGGGATCCCCATGGCCGAGGAGCCACCAAGATCTCGCCAGGGCCATTTCCGGCTTGGCTTTGGGCTCCTGCAAGATCCAAACATCCCCTGGACCGCAAAATAAAACCCTCACGGAACTCCGAATGATGGATTTGGGGCGAGCTCCCCCTCCCCGCTCACCTGCGGGATTTTGGGAGGCGATTCTGCCGGACTCGGGGAAGCTGCGGCCTCAGCGACCAGGCGGGAGAAGCGCGTGGTTCCAAAATCGCTCCTCCTTTTCCTGCCGCTCCTCCTGTGTCCCTCTTCTTCCTCCCGCTGCTTCTCTTCCGTCTCCTCCCGCTCCTCCTCCTCTCCCAGCGCTGCCAGAGCCGCTGGAACTGGGGTGTCCAACGCCCTGAGCGACCCCCAGGTCCCTCCCAGGACCCCTCAAATCCCTGGAACCGAGTGTCCCCCGCATCCCCTGGAAGATCCCCCCGTGTCCCCAAGCAGGTCGTTATTTAACATCTCTATTTTTACCCTGGTTTTGGGTGTTTGGGAAGGACAAAGAGAAATGCAGAGAAAATCCAGGCCACGGGGAGGGTGTGCAGCCCCCAGCCAGGTGTCTTCCCAACACGGATCAGCAGCACCAGGGCTCAGGGGGGCTCTGCCCACCGGGGGTCCCTGGGGATCATCCAGCGCGGATCCTGCCATGGGGATGGAGCTGCAGCAGGGCACTGTCTTGGTTTGACAGACAGGTGTCTGCTGAGGAGCTCTGGAGCTTCTCTTGAAACGGAAAATGTAAACTCCCTCCCTCTAAATTAATATGACTTAGAAATTAAGGAGCTCCCTGGCAAAGATGTGGGATTTAGAATAGCAGTTTTTCACTGGGAAAATGAAAATAAAACTGTAGTAATATAATGGCACTGGCAAGATCAGAATGCAGCCTGTAACCCTGTTGCTCAGGGTGTTGGTTACAGTCTGAATAATGGTACCTGTAGTTTCCTTGGAGGGGCTGATGTGGTTTTGTTGGAGCAATGATTTTGGAGAAGGGTGTAGTTCCTTTTTTAACATCTGGTGGTCAGGAAGATAGGCCTGGTCTTCTGGGAATTTAGTGGGAAAGGTTGCTCTGATGTTTCAACTTTCAGATTTTATTTAGGCAGAAAATGCTTGGCTTTTCTCTTTGGCTGGGGCATCTCCCATAAGGTATAACTCCTTGTGGGGAGGAGTTGTGAGGGATGGGTCATGGCAGAGATAAGGAGCCCTGCTCCACCTGGTTTCAGCAGATGGTGATAGAATGTATACTTCTGCTTGCATCTTGCATTGCAACTTAAGACATGATCTACTTATTTTATTACCATCTGCATCCTACCTTAATTAATACCTTCTTTCAACTCTGCTATATATTTTTATCCACAGTGAAACTTTACACACAGTTCTCACTTAAGATTTGGCTTTTCTGTGGTACTCAATGGGTTTCTTTATCTTTCTGCATTACCTACTAAGTGTAACTAGGTTTTTGAGCAAAACAATTGTACGGATTGGTTTGCCTTTGCTTGAGGTGGGCCTAATCTAAACAGTCTTAAAATACCTTTTATGTGTACTATAGAGACTTTATCCCCATGCACTGTGTGCAAGGCTTCAGACTGGGCAGGACTTGCTTGAGTGATGGACTCTCAGGTGTTGACTGTTTAGGTGGCTTCTGTTAAGTTCATTTCTCAATTTTTGGATGTTTCCCTGCCAAGTGCCTTTAGGGTGATTTTAAGTAGTCTGTTGTACAGTTCAACTTTCCTGGCAGCTGGTGTGTGATAAGGGATATGATCTATTTATTCAATATCCTGGTTTTTGGCTGAGGTGTTTCTAAGGCTGTTCTTGAAATGGGTCCTGTTGTCTGAAGATTCTCTCAGGGGTGCTGTGTCTTTATAGGACTTGCTTTTTTGGGCTTCAGACGGTGTTTTGAGTAGTAGTGTGAGGTACAGGGTGGGTTTCTAATGATCCAGTGGTGACTTCTACAATTGTGATCACGTAACACTTGCCTTGGGGGGTTTGATTTGTAAAATGTGGTACATCATCAAAGTTAAGATTCTTCAGAAAATAGCAAGATTGTCCTCTTTCCAGGGAGGCATCTGTATTTTAACAGAGGTGCTTGATGCATCTTGCTGTAAAGGAGCAAGATGCAGAGTAAGTCAGAAAGAAGTCATTTAAGCTGGTAATACACATGGTTGTTTACTGGAAATAAAATGACTAAGGTTTTGTCTTGAAAGAAAGAGAAATCTAATCCCATTGTGAGGGTCATGAGGATAAATACAAAGGACTAAATAGAAATGAAGAGCAGAAAGATATGAAACAGGGCTGGGCCTCACTGCCATAGCCCAGGCAGCCCCTGGATGTATTTGCCTGCCTGAATCCATCCCTTGCCCGGGCTCCAGGTTGGGCTGCTCTGGGGAGTCTCTCACAGCATTCCTGGGATGATGCTGTTCCTTCCCTGGTGCCCCAGGGTCCTGCAAGCCCCTTTTGGAGCCACCCAGACACCTCCTGGAGCCTTTAGGGACCCCCCCAGCAGAGCACAGACAGGGATTGACTTGACTCTTCCTTGGAAGATGGAGGCAGGAGAATACTGCCCACCATCTTCTTTCCAGCTGCCCTCCATTTGCACTCCTGCAAATGCTGCTGCTGCACTCAGGCTCTCCATTGCAGGCAGTCTGGAGCTCCTGCTCAAACCCATCCCTCTGTGTCCCCTCTTGGATGGAATATCAAGCAAACAACACAGGATGTGCAGAGAACATGAACTTTATTAACTTTACTACTCTAAAAATCTACACTACGGGGGACTATGGGGTAACAACCTAATGCCTAACTTGAACATGTAGAACAGGAACACTAAGGGGAAGGTGGAAAAGGTGGTGGGGGTGGCTACAGGTAAGGATGGGGGGTCTCTAAAGCCTAAGATGGGGAATGTCGCCGTGCCCGGGCTGGCACGGGTCACACATTCCCTGCTGTGCTCTGCGCGCCGTGCTGGAGCTGGAGGTCAGCGCTGGGCGAGATTTGGGTTCTCCTGCTCCTCCTGCTGCGGCTGGCCCCCTGTGCTGCTCTGCTGTTCTGGGCCCTCTGCTGGGAGCAGCGTTCCAGGCACTGCTGCAGCAGGGTGTGGTTGTTCCTCAGCAGCTGGATCAGCTCTGAGGAACAGCCTTGTCCTGGGCTGCTGCTGCGGGGCCTCTGGCGCCGATTCTGCAAGGCAAAGCACAGGGATCCCGATGGAAGGGGCAGAGGGGCAGAGCAGGGCCCCTCTCTGGGCTGCCTTTGGCCTCTGAGCAAGAGAGCCAGGCCTGGCCAGGCTGCAGCAAGCAGAGCTCTGGCTGCCTCTGCCTGGGGCTGTCCCTGAGCTCAGCCCTGGCCTGATTCCCAGCCAGAGGCTCAGCTCCACTCTGCCATGGGGCCTTGGCCAAAGGGCTGCCCAAGAGCTCCAAGCCCATCCTTCCTGCCTGACCCCCCATCCCTCACCCTTCTCCAGCCTCTCCAGCGCCCTCGGTAGCGGCGCCATCCCAGGACAGTGCCTGTGGCCAGCAGCTGCACCAACAGGCACGTCCAGGACTGCCACGATATATCCATGCATGAGGTGGTTGGCTCAGGGTCCCTGTCCTGCTGCTCCAGCTCCTGCACATACAGGACCGTGCCCGACCCAGGATGGATGGTTGGGTCGGGACGATGGCCCAGGAGCAGCAGCAGGTAAAAGTTGCAGAGCCATGGAACAGGGTCGGCCATGGTGCTCTGGGAAGCTGCCACCACACACACCGCTCTGGACGTCTGTCCTCGCCGAGGTGTGCCCAGGCTGTGGGGCACGGCGGTGGCTGGGGACAGTTGCCAGGCACCATGCTGCCCCAGAGGCTGTGATGTCACAGAATCCAAGCACTGGCTTGGAAGAGTTCTGGGAGATCAACTCCAGCCTGTGATCCATGGTTACCACGGCAAGCAGATCTGAGCCTGGAGTGCTATGGCCAGGCTTACCTTGAACACCTACTGCAACGGTGACTGCACCAGTGCCCCCTGGGGCACACCATTCCCATATCTCATGCCCCTTTCTGGGCAGCAGTTCTTCCTAATGTCCAGTGTACACCTCTCTTGGCACAGCTTCAAACCCTTTCTTGTCCTTGCCCATCTCTGAGACGGCTGGCACTGCCTTGGCCACTCTCCTGTATGTGGACAAGAGGCTGTGCCAACGAGTGCCACTCCTTGTTTGCTTGTGGCTGCTGTGGAAAGGAACATTCATGTATATTGCCATTTCTTATAGGTTTTACCCCAGATTTTCAGTCACAGCTGTTCTAGTGAAAACAAGTCTGTTTTCATGAGTATTTGAAGGGTCATAGAACACAATTGGAATTCCATTGAATTAGGGAAATTCTGCTGATTTCGTTTTCCTGAGGTTTTGAGATGAGTTGCAAATCCCAAAAAGTTTCTCTTTGGGGAAATAGTAATTCCACAGTTTAGATTGTGGGGATATTGATTACTCAAATTTGAGGACCTAATGTAGCTTTCTGCACAATAAATTTTAAGCATCCTCTAATTGTTCTTGAAACAAAAACCTATTAAATCTGTTCTGTGGACAGAAATGGCTTCTGTGTTATTTCTCATAATTTATTAAGAATCTCATGCCAGGAGAAAGTCCGTAGTGCTGTGTGATTACCTTGGTACTGTTCTTTGGAATGGCTTTCCCCCCATTTTCTGAAGCTGCCCACAGAAAGGTCATAGATATGTGAGAAGTTCTGAAAGGAAAACTGGGTCTTTGCCTCCTGTTTGGAATCTGTGGTGAGCTGTGAGTCAGAGCTGATTTTTCATGATGTTGAAAATATAATTGAACTTTTTTGCTGAAGGATACATTGATAAAATCAAAGCATAGCATGGCTGACACTAGTAAATGAATTAAAATGCTCTTACCAATTAAAAAAAAATGCTCAGGTAGGTGAGAAGTATTGTGCTGTCCAACTTAGCTACTTTTTACCAGAGCCCTTTCTCTCTATTTTTCCATAGTCATCTTTAAAGATACAGCTTTGATTATTTGCAAGTGTAAAATGAATACACGCTTTTAACACAACAGAAAAAAAAACCAAAAAACAAACCTACGTTGTTTTCATCATTATCAAAAAAGAATAATTCCCACTTCCCATGGTGCAGTTTAGCAACTCACTACAATCTTTAGGTTTATTATTATTGAATTGTAAAAAAGATGCCAATGATTTTTCACACTTTCAACCAGCACGGGAAAATAAAGCTTTTAAGAGAATCACTCCTCAAATCATTACCCCCAGAGATGCAAGAGTTGTTATTTTAATTATAGTTAATATATTTAATAAAACAGCAATATACCCACATTTCTAACTGTACATTTGTATTTGGTGAACTTTTTATTTCAATCAATACTCCTCAAGCTCTCCTATTGCACAAATTGATATGCTTTTTTCATAAACTTATTTAGTTCAAAATATCAGATTGATCACATCACTCAAAAATAATTGGCATTGTACAAAACTGTACTCTAGTAGTCCTTATATATTTTAAAACAGGTTCAGAGTTGCACCTCACTATTGCAAATGTGTAAATCTGCTTTAGCCACAAGAGGGATTGTCCTGGAAGGTTTTAGCAACCAAAGCACCAGCATCCTCTGGCTCAGATGACCTTTGGAGACCCCTCTGTGTTGGTGCTATGAGGACAGTCTGGACAACTCTTTAGGAATAAAACTTCCTTTGGCAGCAACATAGCTAGGCCCTAGATATTTAATTTTGAAAACTGGAGTTCTGTTGCACTAAGAACATTACAAGATGCTCAAGCAAATCAGTTACTGAGCTTTAAGTCAAATCATAATTGGGAGAGAACAAAGAGCTGGACCAAGTCCTCTGGAGAGAATTTAAATAATGAGGTTTGTTGTTTTGTTTGAAAAGTTACTGTTTCACTAATAAGAGAGTCCTCTCTGAAAAGGACTGATTTTAAAGCAAGAGGTTGGCTTAAATGTGTCTCCACTTAGTGATGTGAAAAAAACACAACACCCTTGGCTCTTTCCCTGGTCTGCATTATCCACTGTGGTGCAGTATCTTGGCAAGTGTCCATCCTACAGCGTGTTACTCCAAAGTTACCTGGAGGTAACAGGGAATGCTTCTGTTAAAACACAGACAACTGAACAGTAACAGCTGGGAAAACCCAGTGGCAGATCACATACCTGCATCCCAGGAGTGTGCTGAATATAACTTGTTTTTATAGGGGGGTCTTTTTCCTTTTACTTTACCCAACCAAGTCTTACAGTATCCAGAACTCCATTTTTCGATCCACCAGCTTTCCTCTCCCCCAGAGAAGGAAACAATTGTTCATCATCCTACAGGAGCTTCTCCCTTTAAGCAAAGTCAGTGCTGAATCACGCTGAAGGCAACACCTTTAAAAGTGGCTTGACTATGCATGATTCCTGATGAATTGCCTTCTTTCATGGTGAGCTGAAAGCCAGGCTTTTGAACTGAGTTTCTAGCCATTTGCACACTCTCAGGTTCCAAATTGCACAATTTTGCTGCTTTTGGCTTAAAAATGGAACAGCAATAGCAAGGCAGACACCTCCATCACAAGGTCACCTGTCACCCAGCACACCACACTAACTCTTTTTGTTATCAAGCTGTGAGTGTGAGGGGACTCTGTAAATAAAGTCTGACGAGTGGGGGTGGGAGGGGAAAGTCCACCCAATATGTACTGACAGTTTCTGTTTCCCTTTTTGTCAGCAAGTTTTGCAATATATAGTCTTGCAGCCGACAGAGGAATTTTGTGGATGGTTGCTGTACATACCTCCAATCAATTTGCTTTAAATTTATCAACTTACTAATTTGGCTATTTAAAATCTCTAAACACATCGTATTTCTCAAGTTAAAACTTGGAACTATGACAAGTATTAAAAATGGACCACAGGCTTTGAAAGGGATGCTCCTATGGCACTGAGAAAAACAGGATGGACTTTGGGGAAAAAAGGAGACTGTTACATTTGAGATTCCAAAAGCTTTGATGAAATCAAAACTCCTCTTTCTCATTCTCATGTCTTTGGGTTTGTTTTTTTTTAGCCTATCCCTCTGTATTTGCAATATTTAGCATGTGTTGAAAATTTATCACATTCATTATAGAAACTATTTTGTACTTTCCTTTTGCAATTCAATACTTAAGATTTTGTTTTTTTGAGTTTTTTTAATGTAGAAGATAAGAAAAAAGGAAAAAAAGTATTTGCTTGATTTGCTTGGTAAATATCGTATCTCATATATATACATGATACATTTTTGCAATTTAGAATAAGATTTTTGGTATGAAAACACCCTGAAGGAAAGCAAATAACTGTTCTCTCTGAGAATACAGAAGCCATATGTAAAATCATGCTTCTTGTATGCAACAGAATGACTGACATATCATCAGAATGAACCAATGTATAGATGAAAAAATCATCCTCTGGAGATCAACTAGAGGCAAGTACATTAAAACCTTACTTTTTATATTTTTTTCAAAGTCTTTTTTTATTCCAATAGTTGCTTAATATTAAAATGCAAAAGAAATTCACTTAAGAGGAACCAGAAATAATAGCTGCTTTCCATCTGGCCACATTAATCTTTCATTCTCATCTCCTCAGTAGCAAAAGAAGAGAGGAAATTCCCTTTTGTTTTACCCTGTGGATGATGTTTATTGGTGCACCCCTAGGAGACTGACATTTAAACACTCCCAGTTTCAAGCCAGGTCTCCCACTCCAATCAAAGTCCTTTAACTCCTGTGCTGTTTCCAAGCAGGTTAGGTCCCTAGCAGAACTTCACAATAAAATTGCTGGAGAAATCAGCTCATGGCCACATTTTGAACACAGTCATCAGCTGGGGTCTCCAGGAGAGACCCAGGTGTTACCCTGACCATTTCCAAATTCTACCTTGAGGTCATAAATGCATATGCAAAACTGCAGAGATGTCTCTTTCAGTCATTAATTCAATATCTAGAGTCACCTTGGCTGTCTCTTCTGAAGGCAGTTTTTGGAGCAATTCTGATTGATTGGCTGGAGTGTGTTACAGGAATAGTGTCCAGTTTTAGTATATTATCATCATCATCATCATCATCTCAGTTCTCACCTGGAAATCTACCTATGTTTGTTTTGTTTCTCAGACTATTCCAGCTCATTTGGAAGCACTTTCTGGAGCTGAACTCCAGATTGCTTCTCTGGGATTTCACTGGCTGCAGTGTACTGCAGAAATGCAGAAGCAGAGACCTACACAGCCTGTGGGTTTAGGTGGGTTGCCATGGGGGAAGGGGTGATGCAAAAATCCTCATCCTCATTGAAGCAATAATTAGCCAACTTTAAAACACCTAACTGTTCAGGTAAAGTACTAGTGCTTTGCAATTAAATCAAATCCTTCATCAACAATGCCTCAGGAAGGCAAATGAACACATTGGGTTTATTACATAGTGAAATTGTTCCTGGAGATGCTTGGTACTGTGTTGAGTACTGAGAACCATATTTCTTGATACTTTCAATGCCTTGTAAGCATTTAATACTCCAAAATTTGGTCATGCATTGAACATCCCAAATAACTCAAACTGCAAATGCTTAAGGAACCAATGTCTGAATTAATTCAGTTCCCTATGTCTGCAAGAGCACAAAAGAAAGGAGAGCTATTTTTAAGTGTGCTTGTATGTGAAAGACTGATATTTTGAACATTTTACTAATAATTCTTAATCACATCTAGGCCAATAAAGTCTAGAAGTTATAGGAATAAAACTTCCTTAAGATTTTGTATTTTTAAACTTAATAAAGATCCACTAGAATATGTAGGAGAGAAGGAGAAAAACCAAAAAAAAAAAAAACCCAAAAAAACCCCCCAAAAACACCCAGAGAAGTGCTTGCTTTATTTTCCAAATATTTCTCATAAAATAAGCTGCAACATATGCTAGGTACTTAAATAGCCTAAAATCAAAAGCACTTCTCACTTATCTTTCTAAAAATGATGGTCACTTCTTAGGTCTTCATTTCCATTTGTGCAACAAGCCTGAGTGCCAAAATAAAAGTAATACCATATGTCAAAATAAAGCTTTAGAAATAAGGGGAGTGGAGAGGGATATCTATCATTAATTTGAGTTGAGCAGAGACTTTTTTTTGGAGGGGAGATCATTATGAACATACCTTACCTGGCCAACAAAAAGGAGAAACATCTCAGGTAAATTCTTGAAGCCAGTGATAATTTTTTATTGGCTCTGTAATTCTGGAAAATTCTGTCACCTACAAACAGTGAATCCAAAAAAGAAGTAAAGCCCCAAAGGGGTGCTTAATTTCTCAGAATCCTTATCAGAATAAAATGTAAGCTGAATATATATATATATATATTTTTAAGATGAAGATTAGAAAGATAATAATATTTGCAAAATAATGTAGCTATTTCAAACATAGAATTAGGTAATTAGTTTTCAACATCTTATTTTATGAAAGTCAATACACTTCTAATGGCTAAATATTTTGATATTCCTCACTGGGTATAGTTTTAAGATCTCATCCAGTTAAAAAATCCAAACAGTGGGGTGGGGAACTCACTCACTGCTTTTTATTTCTTGAAGTTTGAGGGTATAAGATGATATTGCAATACCTGTGATAAAGTAACAAATGCCAGTGAGCCACTTCCCAGGAAGGGAAGGAGACTTCTATTCTATAAACAAAACTGATGTCACCAAACTGACTCCTATACCCAAATACTCATGGGTCTGCTCCTCCTGTGATCCCAGCACCACCATCCCTGCCCTAGCACTCCTGTCAGTGCTCTGAGACTCTCCTGGAATGAACCAGTGCAAACTCCAGGATAGGCACTGATGCCCCATCCCTGTTATCCTGCTAATGCCTGCTGTCATCTGGAAACAGCTCCATTTATAGATGAACAGCCTTGATCAAATTGGCACATCTGTTACCTTTTCACTTCCAAGCACAAATGTGCACTTTTAAAAGTTTATTTAAATATCACATTTCAACTCCTCTTTCCCTTCCTGGGAGCCCACAAAGCTCCTTTTCTTCATGCACACACCAGCTCTCCTTTCCTGGAAGGCCAACCACATGTGAATGATGGAAAGAAACAACTAGGGGTCCTTTGCTTAAAATGACCAGAATATGATGACACAGACTCTCCATGGCTTGCACTTCCCCTGGAACCTCAGTACCTTGGACTCCCCAGCACAGCACTCACCATGTCACTGTGCACACAGCCAGGCCAGGAAAAGTGACAAGCAAGAGGCACAGTCCATCCCAGCTGAGCTTCTGCATGGGTGGCTGTCTGATTCATTTTGTTTCTGTATTAAGTATACCTATATTAAACTCTCAGCCTTTAGAAAAGTATATATCTTATTAGCATCTCTAAATTTCAGTGATACCTAAGAAAACCCAATTACAAGGAATGGCATGTTCCTAAAGAATAATTTTTGTCTTTTAACATGGCCTATATTAATATTCTCTTAATATTACCTTAGTTGTTCTATGCCATGAAAACCACCCAAAATCAGTCATAATGGCTATTCAGTCCTTGGCAGACACAGCAAGAATTCAAGATATTTGCATTTCTATGAGAATTTAAGTATGACATGTCTATCTACAAAAACAATGTGTTGTGACAAAATTTGTTTCATCCATTTTACCTTCTAATATGCCCTCATCACAGAAGTTCTCAGATTTTGCTTCCCTTGAACAAAAAGTATATAACATTACATTTTTTTTTTAAATCTGTTTACTCTTTTGGAACCAATAGTGAATAACTGAATCATACATCTTCTCCTGTTTCTCCTTACATTTACAACATCAATAGACTAGAAAGACCTGTAACACCCACATCCACAAAATGAATGTGTACACTGGTACATAGAGAATGTTTCAGCTGTTTGACTTTACTGTTCTACTGTCTATTCTCAAATGTTGACAGCTTTATTTAGTTCTAACCATTTATATTGACAAAGGAATCAGAAGAATAATATCTTCCAGGGGAATAAAAATTTCACAGCTAAGTACCTGAGGTGCTTTTTAAAAAATTATAAAACCAAAATTTCTGTAGAGCTGGATGTCTGGCTTTGTTTGGAGGCTGTTGCCTTTTCTTTTCTTTTCTTTTTTTTTTTTATTTTTTCTTTTTTTTTTTTTCTCTTTGCTTTTCTCAAAGCCTCAGCTTGAAAGTAGCTTGAAAGTAGGGCAGTGGGGCTACCCAGAGGATCCCTTCTCAGGACACATCAGACTTGTGTTGTTGCCCTGTGAAAGTTAATCAGAATAGTCAGTTTAAGCAAACAGCACCTTTTAAAGATGAATTCTGTGAAGGAAACTCCTTTGTTTTCTAGGTTACTTAATTCAAAGTTAGTGCCTTTTACTGTTAACTGAGATTGTGGCTTTCTGACCTGTCCTACATCGAAATAAAAAAAACCTGTGTCCAAAATTCTAGGCAACTTTTCCATAGCATTGTTGAAAAGTAGGTTTGAAACACAGATGCAGTTTATTTACATTTACAGGTGGCACCAAATGAATATTTATCCAAATTATTCTGCAGTTCTTCAATTAAGGGACTCAATTTTGATGACAACTGGCATATTTGTCTTTTACTATCTCTTCAGTCTTTTTCTTCTGCCAAGGATAGTTTCTCTCTGAAATCCTTCATCAATTAATTTGAATACTTCATTACATAACATTCTCCTTGCCATACCCTCTTAAAAAGGCATGCCTGTAAAATTCCTTGAGGGATAGTTTTCTGCAGTTTTTCCATTTGTTAGTTTGAGTTTTTGGTGAATGATTGACATATGTGTTTTTCTCTATTTTGATTCTCTGTTTTCAAGATTTACAAACCCATACTGTTCTGTTCAGGCCACATTTTCTTCCAGCATCTCATTCTTAAACCATTTTTAAAAAGTAAGATAGAAGCAGATTTAGAGATCTCCATTACTGATTTCTTCCTGCTTCTAAAACAAAGGGTTTCTTGGGTGTCTTCTCAGAACTTGGTGGATTGCATAGGCTGCTCTATTGCTTAGGGAAAACAGATTGAGATAATTAAAACAACATTTTAAAAGGAAAGTAAAAGGTAGAGCTAATGTATGGCTGCTGCTGGCAGCATCTGTGTTCCTCTCTAATGCATCTTAATAAGTATTTGTGTCTAGTTCAAAGATATTTTCCATGTTGCAGCAACGTCTCCATAACCTAATTTACTAACACAGTGTTTTTGAAGCAACTGGTAAAAATAACTTTGCTAAAGGGAATTTTTAGTTTGTTCTAGTGCTAAAGAATCTCATTCATATTTTCTGTTTTGTTGGATATGGTATCAATCTGTTATTGCTTTACTTAAAAGACAGGTAAAAACTATTACATTTTACAGTATATCAATCTTTCTGAATAAAAGGGAAGAACACACTAACAGCAATAACAAGTGTGCAGGATGCAAAAAAAAAAAAAAAATCTATTGTACTGAGGTAAGTGTTCTTTTCTGAAAACACTTCAGTAATTTTGCTTCCTGGTACATGAGTCTTATGGTAAGAGCTTTTTTACTGAAATACTTTTTTTTCCTTTTACAAACACATTCTCTTATTTCAGAAGAGTTAATAAAATATTGCCATGTGTTTGCAATCACTGAATATATAACTAAGGATATTTAAATATTGTGCAATGTCTGGTACCCCATAAGTTTCCCTCACTGCCCCAAACATCACACGACCTCATCAAAGAGTTCAAGTTACAGAGATCTTTGAAAAGTAGTTATAATTTATACAATTCTGATTACCCTGACAGTGTCAAGAAACAGTTTGGAAAGTCTGCAATTGCTTAAAGAAATGTCAACAGCTTTGCCTCATGGGAGGAGGTTGTTTAAGTTTTGGAAAACAAAAAGGAAAAGACACTGAAAGAACCATATAAAGCATAAACTCACTGCTCTAAATCAAGCAACATTTGAGTTTGGCAAGTTCTACTTCACTTATGTATTTCTGGGAAATCAAATTGTCAGAAATTTGAGTTTTCTGCATATTACTTAATTGTAATTGTGAGGAGACTCAAATAATCCTAATCACCTTTACACACAGACATAGACATAAATGAATTGAATTAAAAACAGCCCAGTGTTGCACAAATGACAAAGGATCTTCCAGTTCACAACAGTAAACATTTGTAGAAATAGAATGGAGGAGAAAGATTTCACATCAGTAACAGTGGATTTGCCACATCAGTATTTTTTCAGCCTGACAATAAAACAGCTATTAAATATTTTAGCTAAAAAATGGTAATTCTTCATAAACAATCCTTGACTTCTGTCAACACATATATGCAGGGTGAGCATTTGTGTTCTCACACATATTCAGTTATACATAGTTGTAAATTACTTTGATATAGGTCAGTTCAGTTTCTGACTGGGACTGATATTTTAAGATTTTTTTTAGCATAACTTCACAAATAGTCACTCTACAATATCAGGTCTGTCTGCTTTATTCACAAGTCATTTTAGTGACTATCCAGTAAATATGTTACTGTTCAAAAACCAAAAGTAAAGGGGATCCAGGAGTGGATCACAATAAAATGTACAGGTGCCTAGTGTCACATTTTGAAGAGGGAGTTGTCTGAGTGTCTCTCACTTTTGATATTTAACCAACCCTACTCTTCCTGATTACTCAGTGCCAGCTATCAAGTGTCATTTACCCAGGTGGCAAACAACTCACTGTGTAATTGATGGAAGTTGTCTGTTCAATTGTAGTGAAGATCAGATTGAAATACTGGCAGGTAATGCTGAACTTTAAGATATTCTGGAAGGATTTCTTCTTGTCAGGTGTGCTGATTTGACTTCATCATCATCTCAGGTCCAGGGCACAAAGTTCTCAGGTGACAGCAGCCAGTTTCTGGAGCAAGGTGTGGCCAAGTGAGATAACAATGCTCCATGTTTGGTTACCCCACACACATTCTTCCATCCCCTTGCCTCCAAGGAGGAGTAGGAGCTCAGATTGGTGCAGAAAAATCCACGCAGCAACACTGTTTTAGCCTGGATTTAAATTAACTTAGCCTGAATTTCTGTGAAAGACCATTTTTTTCCAATGCATAATTAATATAGAATGCTTTCTGCTGTTGGCAAAGGATTTTACTTAAGAACTCCAGGAATAGGGTAAAGGATATTTTTGGTCAGCTCTGCTGTGATTTCATAACTGAGAAATCTGTCAAATTTGAAAAGAAGACTTGAAACACTAGCTGAAATATAAGTTTTTCAGGTATTTTCTGTCTCTTCCTTGACTACAAATAAAATCATATTAGAGAATGGTATTGTGAATATCATTATTTTTTTTCCTGAGTGCCTGATTAAGAAGGCAGATAAATCACACCAGCAGGTTGTGTCTGGTATGAACCAGACTAGTTTAGCTGCTGTTCTCCATCCCTTGCAATTTTTTGAAGCCTTCATGGTTTCATATAGAACCCACTTCTTCCTGAGAGAATTGTTTAAAGAGCTAGTTAGATGGAAGCACTATGGAAAAAGGAGAGATGAATTCTAGAGCATTTTGTGTGAGTGTTGACATGTTTCATTTGTGTTTGATGATCAGTTGCACATGCATAGATGGGAACACCTTTGCCATTAATCTCTCCTAAGCAGCAGTTTGTATGTGAGCATGTTCAAACATCACATACCTCAGCTTTTCAAATACAGAGCTCATTTTCTAATGCAAGGCTCACATTTGCAACAATTAATTGCAATATAATATAATGTCTACTCCAAGAACAACACAAACTACTTTTCCTTGCCTTCATTTTAATATACCAGACTAAAATAGACACTGAGATATCTCAAACACAGCCATGACATTTGCCTCATTAGGTCTGCAAAAACTATCTGCTGGGCATGAAAAGGTTTGGAAGGAAGGGAGATGCCAGAAGTAGCATGGGCAACACACAAAGAGAAAAAATGACACAATTGACAAGCACATGAATAGATGCCTTTAATAGCTAGATGCAACATAGAGCAGCTGTATGCAGCTTGGCATTTCTCTGGACTAATATACTAATTGACCAAAGGATGGAGAAAAAAAAAGAAAAAAGAAAAAGAAAGAAGTCACTGGTCTTTAGTTTGGAGGGTTGTGCAATATAGCAATTCTTTTGGTGTATCATCAACACCAATAAATGTTTGTGGAGAGACAGAAAGAAAGAGAACACCAGTCCATAGCAGAAATAGCATGCAGGGGGGAATGTTAAAGTTTTGTTCACACTTACATCAGTCAGGTACTAAAAAGACTCAGAGTAGGATGAGTGTGGGGCAAAACACAGATTTTGAGACAACAGGAAGTTGTCACAACACTTCCACTGTTACTGGAAATTGGCATGATTTGCATAGCACTCAAAAGAGCTTTAGGGGAAAGTAATGAAACAGAATAGGCAGATGCTCAATTATTTTTTTCATAAACTATTGCTAAATATCACATAAAGAGTCAATATCACAAGTAAGGTACCACAAACAGAAAGAATATCCAATGAGATGAATTAATGAAATTTAGGAGTAAATAAGCTCTCTCCCCATTACTATAAGTGTAATTTTACATCACCTTTATATAATTAAAAAAAAAAAAAAGTTTTTCCTCAGTTTCAAACCTGTGATTTAAAAGTGTGCAAGTCTTTTTACAGAAACAAATTCAGTCCCACTCATGCCTGTCCATTTGCATAGCATGCAGTTTCAAATGTGATTTATTAGTAAAATACATTCTTTAATGACTTGCCTTGTTTCTTAATGGGTTAATGTGGAAGCAGAGGGAAAAACTCCCCCCTTCCCATCTCCCCCACCTCATGCACTGGGACAATCTTAATGTTAAACCTGCTTTTACTGCACTGTGAGAACAGCTGTCTGAACCATATCAGCATTTTGCATGCATTGTAAACTCAGGGGAAAGAAAAATAAGTTAATTGAAAATGTGCTGCAGTTTGTGCCAGTCTCGTTCATGTCACCCTGAAAGAATTCCCACCCCTGACACACACTGCTTCAAGAGTTTACAGTTTATCTGTGAGACTCAAGATTTGCATTACATAGAAAGTGCCAGTTTTTTACAAATACATGGAAATCCAAAGTTTCCTACTCTTTTTTGTTGCTGGAATAGGTTTGAAAACCCAGGAAGATGGTTATGAAGTAAAATTTAGATTAAATTAATTAAGATTAGTTTGTCATGTTGCTCAGAAGGGTAGAACCAGGTGACATTACTGAGTACAACAGCAAGAAAAATATTTTTGCTTAACAGCTATTTTCCACTTAGTCAAATTAAAAAATAAACCAATCAACCAACCAATGATGGCAACAATACTATATTTAAATTCACAAGATGATACAAGTTTTTTGCTAAAGGAATGAGATCTAAGAAGCTGTTCAGACCAAACCTTCTCAGTAGACTATGAGCTCTTCTATATTTATGGTTGGTAGAACTTACCAACCTTCATTTTAATGTTCCTCCTAGTCATATTGGAACATAAAAATATTGAAATATAAAAATTACCTATATTCATATCAAATTTTCCTGATGGGTCTCAGAAAGATGTCCAGAAAAATAAAATTTAAAAAAACAAAATTGAAAATCAAGTGATTGATTCAGAGGATAAAAGATTTACAATTCCAAAATGGACTAATAGTTGTCATTAGCACTTATAGTCTTCCAATAATCAGTAGGAAAAGATTCACTGCTGGAACCACAAAAGACTACAGTATTTTAATGACTACAGAATAATTACCACATGCAAGTACATAACCAAACTTTGCTCATTTACAAATTGGAGAGTAGCAGAGAAAGATGAATGGTGGGCTCACTTCTGCTTATTAAAGGCTTTTTTGTGTCAATGCATCAAAGGCAAAGAAACTAAAATCCAGTAGATGTAGGTCTCCAGGGAAGACAGCGAGTCAGGGATTTTCTGATGAAAGTTTTTTTTCCATAAAAATTGGATTGCCTGAAGGAATGTATGAACCAGTTTAGATGAGAAGACCCTTTCTGGTTCAAAGAGGGAAAGGGGGGGGGGGAAATAGCTCATTTTCTCTTACCTCTAAATAAGTAAAATCGGTAAAAATTAGAGCACTTAACTGGAACACAGAACATCTCACCCAACTTCATCCCAGAGATCTCTCCTAGCCACTAAGCTGCTAAGAAAGCTTGACCATTTCTTTTGGAAAACAAAATTAAAACAAAGAGAAGAGAAGAAAGTAAGAGACATCTAAGAAAAGCAGCTGAGTGATGGTCACTGTGCTCACTTTAGATGTGAACAATTAAGTCTCCAGTACACCTAATCAAGATAAAGTCAGCCCCTTAAAGTTCAAGCAAGTACCCTGCTAGCTTAGACAATGACTACCCTGATAAATATAAGAACTGGTCACTAGATTTCCAGGGAAAAGTTTGAGGTTTCCTGAGTGCATGATAATATAATGATAGCAACAAAGTCTTGAAAAGCACCAGCAGATAGGAGCACCTGAAGACTCACTTTTCATCACTGATTTGCACACCCACTGTGAGTCATGCTAGGGACAGCACAAGTCTTACAGAACATACTTAAAATTCACATTACAGTGGCAATTTGGCTACAAGCTTCAAGGATGATTTTATGTCAGTTCTGGGTATGGACAAAATTACTTTTGCTGTCATTCTACTTTGTAAGAAGGCACAGAAAAATGGCACTGAGGCACAAGGTGTGCAGAGCAGCCCTCCACACACACTCCACTGGTTTCCCCAGCTGAGTCCATGCTCCATTAAGAAAATTAAGGAGAAAATCCCCTTATTTCACTGCTCCAGGTGCCAGTTTGCTTTTCTTCCACTCAGTGCAGAATACCAACACATGTAAATCCTTTGAAACATTGCCACTGTGGTTTCTTTCTTCCCAAACAGACTGGGCCAAGCCACTGAGAGCCAATGGCTGACTCTACACTGGAGTAAATGGAGAGCAGCATCAGAGTGAGAGGAGATGCTCTAAATTTCAAATGGGCTTAGTTGAAGTGAGACCACCATCCTTAACTAGTCTAATTACAGTATAGGGTTTGATTTGGAAAGTACATTTTTAATAAACAGATCTTCAGGTGCATCGCATTCTTCTTGAAAAGGCTTCAGAAGTACAATTACACTTTACAGATCTGTGAAAAAAACCAGATATGCCTTGTCTTTGGAATGGTGCAGCCTCCCCTTCAGTAGTGCTGCCTCCTTGTGGACAAAACCGGTACTGCAGAACCCAACCCCCTCAGTAGTGCTGCCCCATTGTAGGCAAAACCGGAACTGCATCCCCCTCCCCGAGTACTGCTGCCCCCTTGTGGAAAAACTGGTACAACAGCATCCCCCCAAACCCCTTTTAGTGCTGCCCCCTTGTGGACAAAACCGCTATTACAACCCCCCCCACCAGAAGTGCTGCCCCGTTGTAGACAAAACCATTACTGCATCCCCTTCGCCACAAGAGTGCTGCCCCCTTGTAGAAAAAACAGGTACTGCAGCCCCTCCACCAGTAGTGCTGCCACCTTGTGGACAAAACCGGTTCTGCAGCCCCCCCCCCTACCAGTAGTGCTGTCCCCGTGAGAACAAAACTGAAACTGCAGCCCACCCCCCACCCCCCCACCCCAGTAGTGCTGCTTCATTGCGGAAAAAAGAGGGACTGCAGCTCACCCCCAGTAGTGCTTCCGCCTTGTGGACAAAACTGACACTGTAGCCCCCCCCCCCAATAGTTCTTCCCCTTATGGACAAAACCTGTACTGCAGCCCCGTGCACCAGTAGAGCTGCCCCTTTGTTGAGAAAACTGGTACTGCAACCCTAAGACCCCAGTAGTGCTGCCCCATTGTGGACAAAACCGGTACTTCAGGCCCCCCCTTTCAGTAGTGCTGCCCCCTTGTGGTCAAAACTGGTACTGCAGCCCCCGCTCTTCCAGTTGTGCTGACGCCTTGTTGACAAAACCGGTACTGCAGCCCCCCCGCCCCGCCTCAGTAGTGCTGACCCCTTGTGAACAAAACCGGTAATTGCCGCTCCCCCTTCAATAGTGCTGCCTCCTTGAGGACAAAACTGGTACTGCAGCTCACCCACAACTGCTGCTGCCCCCTTTTCAGCAAAACCGGTACTGCAGCCTCCCCCCCCACCCCCTTCTTCCATAGAGCTGTCCCCTTGTGGCAAAAATCGGTACTGCCGCTGCACCCCCAGATAGTGCTGCCCCCTTATTGACAAAACCAGTACTGCCTCCCCCCACTTTCAGTTGTGCTGTGCCCTTTTGGAACAAACCGGTACTGCAAACCCACCCCCCAATAGAGCTGCCTCCTCTTGGACAAAACAGATACTGCAAATCCTCCTCCCCACCCAGTAGTGCTGACCACTTGTGGACAAAACTGGCACTTCAGCTTGCCCACCCCTCAGTAGTGCTGCCCCCTAGTCAACAGAGCTGATACTGCAGCCCCCCCCGCAGTAGTGCTGCTTCCATGTGGCCAAAACAGGTACTGCAGCCCCCACTCCCTCAGTACTGCTGCCCACAACTGCAGCCCAGTTGTGGACAAAACTGGTACTTCAGGCCCCCCCCTTTCAGTAGTGCAGCCCCCTTTTGGACAAAACATGTACTGCAGCCCCCGTCCAGTACTGCTGCTTCCTTGTGTATAAAACCGGTACTGCAGCCCTGCCCCCAGTAGTGCTGACCCCTTGAGGACAAAAACGCTACTACAGCTCACCCTCCCTCATTTGTGCTGCTTTCTTTTAGACAAAACAGGTACTGCAGCCCCCCTCCAGTAAAGCTCATTCCTTCTGGACAAAACCGGTACTGCAGCCCCCCCTCTTCCCGCAGTGCTTCTTCCTTGTGGACAAAACAAGCACTGCAGCTCACCCCCCAGTACAGCTGCCGCCTTGTGGTCAAAACCGACACTGCAGCCCCTCCCCTCCAGTAGTGTTGCTTTCTTGTAAACAAAACCTATACTGTAGCCACCTGCACCAGTAGTGCTTCACCTCTGTAGACAAAACAGGTACTGCAACCTACCTCCTCTTTCAGTTGTGCTGACCTGTTGTGGACAAAACCGGTAATGTAGCCCCCCCCTTTCAGTAGTGCTGCCCCTTGTGGACAAAACTGATACTGCAGCCTCCCTTTCCCCAGTAGTGCTGACCCCTTGTGAACAAAACCGGTACTGCACCCCACCCACCACTAGTGCTGCCCCCTTTTGGGCAAAACCGGTTTTGCAGCCCCCCCTTCCTCAGTACTGCTGCTTTTTTTTGACAAAACCGGTACTTCAGCACCCCCATTTCAATAGGGCTGCCCCCTTGTAGACAAAATCGGTACTGCCACCTCCCCCACAGTAGTGCTGCTTCCTTGTGAACAAAACAGGTAATGCAGCACCCCAATCAGTAGCGCTGCCCCATTGCGGAAAAACTGGTACTGTGGCCCTCCCCATTTAAGTAGTGCTGCCCCGTTGTGCACCAAACCGGTACTGCGGACACACCCCTTTCAGTAGTGCTGACGCCTTGTGGACAAAACCGACTCTGCAGCCCCTCCCCCCCCTTAGTGCTTCTTCCTTGTGGACAAAACCTATACTGCAGCCCCCTGCAACAGTAGTGCTGCCCCCTTGTGCACAAAGCCGGCACTGCCGCCCTCAGCCCCCAGTAGTGCTGCTCCGCTGTGGACAAAACCAGTACTTCAGCCCCCCCTTTCACTCCTGTTGCCCCCTCTTGGGCAGAACTGGTACTGAAAACCCTCCACCCCAACCCAGTAGAGCTGCTTCCTCGTGGCCAAAACCGGTACTGCAGCCCCTCTTCCCACCATTTTGGACTAAACCGGTACTTCACCCCCCCCACCCCTTCAGTAGTGCAACCCCCTTTTTACAAAACATGTACTGCAGCCCCCTCTCCAGTAGTGCTGTTTCCTTGTGGATAAAACCGGTACTGCAGCCCTCCCTCTTCCAGTAGTGCTGCTCCCTTGTGGACCAAACAGGTACTGCAGCTCGCCCCCCCCAGTAGTGCTGTCCCCTTGTGGACACAACAGGTACTGCATCCTTCCCCACCAGTAGTGCTGTCCCCATGAAAACAAAACCAACACTGCAGCTCTCGCCCCCCACATTTAAGTAGTGCTGCTTTCTTGTGCACAAAACCGGTACTGCAGCTCACCCCCCAGTAGAGCTGCTGCCTTGTAGATAAAAACAACACTGCAGCCTCTCCCACCCCTTAGTGCTGCTTCCTTGTGGACAAAACCTATACTGCAGCCCCTGCAGCAGTAGTGCTGCCCCCTTGTGCACAAAGCTGGTACTGCAGCCCTAAGCCCCCAGTAGTGCTGCTCCGTTGTGCACAAAACCAGTACTTCAGCCCCCCTTTCAGTAGTGCTTCGCCCCTGTAGACAAAACAGGTACTGCAACCCATCTCCTCTTTCAGTTATGCTGATCCCTTGTGGACAAAACCGGTAATGCAGCCCCGCCCCCCCTCATTAGTGCTTCTCCACTGCAGACAAAACCAGTACTGGAGCCTCTCATCCCCCAGTAGTGCTGACCCCTTGTGAACAAAACCTGTGCTGCCGCCCGCCCCATCAATAGTGATGCTTCCTTGTGGAGAAAACCGTTACTTCACCCCACCCACCACTAGTGCTGCCCCGTTTTGGGCAAAAGTGGTACTGCAGCCCATCCCACCTCCCCCGTAGAGCTGTCCCCTTGAGGACAAAATTGAAAGCCCAGACCCCCCGTTCAGTAGTGCTGCCCCCTTGTAGACAAAACAGGTACTGCACCCCCCCACCTTTTTAGTTGTGCAGACCCTTTGTAAACTAAACCGGTACTGCACCCCCCCTTTCAGTAGTGTCCACCATTTGGTCAGAACCAGTACTGCAGCCCCCAGTTCTGTATTGATGCTTCCTTGTGTACAAAACCGGTACTGCAGTCTCCCTTCCCTCAGTTGTGCTTGTAAGGGAAATTAACCCACAAACACCAGAGGTTTATGTCCAAAAAGGAGACAGAGGAGTCATTTTTGCTTTATTCGAATAAAGGGAGAGGCCATGGGGCATTCCCCTGGGATCTCTCGAATTTTTGGAGGACGCAGCCTCCCTTTTTATCCTAATTTCCCAGCCGCTTTTTCCCTCTCTCTTTCCCCATTGGCTGAGGTACTCAAGAGGCACAGACTTCCCGGAACGCCTGACACCTGACATTCCCCTCTAATGTATAACCCTCCCTTTTAATTTTTAATTCTTGTAGAATTCAGTTTTCCCCCTCCCCGTTGCTTCTTTCATCTTCTGTTACCCAATTTTATTTACCAGCAAACCTACAGTTTGTTTGTAAAGGCAAATCTCTTTTTCCATTCATCAATCAGTGTAATCCCTCCCATTGTTTCTTTTATCTCTAGGTGCTAACTTTACCTACCAACAGATCTACAATTTGTTTGTAAAGACAAATGTAACATTCCTCTCACAATGATCTCCATGATTCCATGAAGCCTCCCAGTGATACAATGTCCATCTGTTTTCATGGGAGCCCTTGGTGACACAAAGTCCCTTGAAACTTGGGCCCTGCAAAGTCACAGTGGATCTTTGGTTCCATGAGGTCACACAGTGCAGAAATGCTCTCCTTGTTTCCACAGAGTCACAATGACCTCTTGGTCCCAAGAGGCACCACGATGTCAGACATGTTTCCCTCATTCCAGGAGTCCCTGAGGAGTAGCACTGGCCCCTTGGTTCCATGGGGCCCTGCAGTGTCACATTGTCCCCATCATTACACAAGGTCCTGCTCTACACAATGCTCTGCATGGTCCCACAAGGCCCTGCAGTGTCACAGTGGCCTCTTGGTTCCATGAAGCCTCCAAGCGCCACCATGAATTCCTTGGTGCTGCAGTGTCACAATGGAGTCCTGGTTACACAAGATCCTGCAGTGTCACCAGGGACCCTTGGTTCCATGGGGCACCACAGTGTCACAATTCTTCCCTTAGTTCCAAGAGTCCTTGCAGTAGAGCAATAGCCCCTTTGTTCCACTGGGCCCCAGGCTCTCATAAGGCTCTCCTTGGTTCTGCAGTGTCACAGTGGCCTGTGGTTCCACGAGGACCCAGAGTGTCACAATGAACTCTATGCTTACATGTAGCCCCACAGTATCACAGTGGCTCTGTGGTGCCATGTTGTACACAGTGTCACTCTGGTCCTCTCAGTTCCACAACGCCCTGCAGTGTCACAATGGCCCCTTGGTTCTGTGGTGCCATGTTGTACACAGTGTCACTCTGGTTCTCTCAGTTGCACGAGGCCCTGCAGTGTCACAATGGCCGCTTGCTTCCCCAGGGCCCTGCAGTGTCACAATCATCACAGAATCACCCAGGCTGGAAAAGATTTTTGAGAGCATCAAGTCCAGCCTGTGACCTAACACCACCTTGTCACCCAGTCCAAAGCACTCAGTGCCACATCTAGTCTATGCTGACACATTTCCAGGGACCGTGACACACCCACCTCCCTGGGCACCTCATCCAATGCCCAATCACCCGTTTGTGAAGAATATTTCCTAATGCCCAGCCTAAACAACCCTAGTAGCTCAGGGCTGTGTTCTCTTGTCCTGTCACTGCTTCTTGCCTGCACCCTACTGTCAGGGAGTTGCAGAGAGTGATGAGGTCTCACCTGAGCCTCCTCCAGGATAAACATTCCCAGCTCCCTCAGCTGATCCTCACAGGACCTGTGTTCCAGACCCCTCACCAGCCTTGGTGCCCTTCTCTGGACATGCTCCAGCCCCTCCATGTCTTCCCTAATTTTTGGTCCAGAACTGGACACAGCACTTGAGGTGCTGCCCAACTAGTGCTGAACACAAGGGAAGAATCACTGTCCTGTTCCTGCTGGCCACACCATTCCTGATGAATTTTAGTTCCAGGCGTTGGATGAAGGAATTAGAGGGAGGGGGTGGGGACAAAGTGTTAATTATTGTCATCCATGAAGGGTCTTGATTTTTATATTTATTCAGACTTCATTAGAAGATTCAGAGGTTCAATATCAATTGGACAGTGCTGGTATCAATCAATAAATATGAAAAGAAATCAGGACAAAATACTTCTGCCTGTATTGTTTTCAATATAGTATATAGTATATAGTATATAGCATATTCACTTTGAATACACTACTGAAATCTGTCTAATTAATCACAGAAGAATTGAAAACTTAAATTATTCCTAGGGGCTTTTTCTTGTTTGGGTGTTTTGAACAAATACTTTTGAGTTTTTTTCACTGAATCCCTGAACTGAAGAGGTCAAGAAAGAAGAGTCCAATATTAAGTTTGTCGTGGATTTAGCATTGGCCAAATTGCCAGTGCACCCTCTAGAATTATGCACTCATTTTCTGCTGTGAGATGGGATTACGAGGAAGGCAAAACTAGCTCAAACTTGAAAGGATACAGAGAAAAAGCTTTATTACTAGAAACTACAAGAAAAAAAAAACCTCACTAAATCTTTCAGAACATTTCTCTTCCCCCTACAACTTATTTTCTTTCACACTGATAACATACAGAAACGGATCATTCAGTTTACCATCTCTATAAATAGCCTTTCCCCCATTTACTTGGGTAAGCAGAACTTTTCATCAGTCTATGGAGATTTTACCACAAGAAAACAGTTTTCTCCTGGCCTCTGTGTCACAGTGAATCAGCCATTCAGGAGAATGTAAATCTGATCACTGTGTAAAAATCCCTTCCTCGACTTACAGTTTTCCCATAACTATTTTTGAGGACCATATCAATTTATGAGGCAGCACCCAAAGGATGACGGCCTCCCCTCCCCCTTGGCCCAGGGGTTTTTGGAAAAACTTATCAGGGGCAGCATTCCAGCTACACCATGGGCTGGTCTGGCCACTCTGGGGGAGGGGGAAGCAGGCAGGATCTCAGCAGCTGATGGCCCTGTTCATTAATGCCACTTTCCCAAGTTACTCAAAATTGGAAGAGGACAGAAACAGAAGAAATAGAAAACCAGAGAGAAAGACAAAAAAGATACAGAGATGCACACTCTTGTATTCCAGTACTGTTCAGACACAAATTCCAAGAGGAGGTAGGGTCAAGATGTGTGCTTGCCTAGTGGTCTGCCTTAAATTCTCCTTGGTCTTCCTGGGTCTTTCCCCCAGGTAGGACTTTTGGTCATTTGGTCACCCAGGAGCTGGGCTGGGGCTCCAGGGATGAGTGTGCAGCATTGCCTTTGGTGTGACACAGACCACAGGAGCAGGCAAGGACTTGGACTGAGAAGATGCTCTGTGATTTTTTAAGCCCCTGGGCCTTCATGGGCCTTCCCCTTGGGTAGGTCTTGTGATTGCTGGAGCAATCAGAGCCTGGGTCAGCACCACCCCACTGTGTGACTGACTGACAGCTCATCCCAAGGAGTCTGGGACATTGATCTCATCCAGCCTCTGACAGTGACCATGGTGACACTGCAGAACCTCATGGAACCGTGGGTCAGTTGTAACATGGACAGTAGCAGATCCAGGGACACCATGGAGACACCACAGAGCCTCATGGAACCAGAGACCATTGTGACATTCTTGTGCCTCATGGATTCAGGGGGACCATTGTGACTCCAGACCCTTATGGAACCAGGGGTCAAGGATGAAGCTCTGAGGCTCATAGAATCAAGGAGCCATTGTGAAACTGAAAAAGGGAAAATTAAAATTAAAATTAATGAGTTAAGGGTGAAAATACAGGAGGATGCTTTAACTAGAAGGGGATTGGCAAGATTCTCTGAGTGCTTAACATTCACTGTCTTTGCAAGAACAGGACAGAGCAAGGCTGCAAGATAAGATAGAGGGGCAAGAACTTGCAAGCAGGATGGAAGAGTGAGGTCCATTCCAGATAACAGGGATTCCTTAGACCCCTGAGCCAACAAAAACTGGTATTAAGGTCTGGAAAGGAACCTAAGACCAATATGCAAAGAAGGTGAGGTTAAAAGTTCAGACTGAGAGGCCACCAGAACAACAAACAAGGAGGAGTGTGAAGTCACAAAGTGCCATGGAGCTAATTTTAATACGAAGCAGGGACAGGGGGGGTTAGGAAATGGGTATGTATTAGGTGCACTGTGCAATCCTAATTTATAGAGAATAAAAAGAGAGGTGCAGGTCACCAAAGGTGTGCATGTTTTTGGAGGAGCTATCCCCCATGCACCTCAGTGCTGAATAAAATACATACCTATAACTTACTTTGTGGGTTATAAAGCTTTTCTGTGCATCAATTTGGGTGACCCCATTGCTCCCCTGAGATTTCAGGGCGCCCTCTTTGCTCACCTCTGAGCTGGAGCCGGTGCAGAATGACACCTGCACCGACCACACAGACCAAAGCACCTGGGTGTACCTGCGCTGCATCATCTCCTGAGGTAACTCAGGGCTCCCTCCCACCTCTGGGGCCCTTGCCTGGAGTTTTGGGGTAACCCTGAATATTTGAGTGCCCCCCGACAGCCCCCCCACCACGGAGGGTCATCTGTGTCCACGTTGACTGAAAGGATGCAACGGTGGCCATTATCTTTCCCAGCCCATCCAGGAGAGTCGCAACACTTGGGTGCTCCAAACATCACCTGGACATCCCCAAAAATCACCTGGATACACCTGGGTAGCCCCCCAGTATATCCTGGATCACGGCAAAAATCACGTGGATACACCTGGGTACCTCTTGGATAACTGGATCAACCAAAACCACTAGGGCCCCCCAAAACTTGTGTCCCAAAAATCCTCATTGCTTTGACTGGGTGGACCTGGTGTCCCTAAATTCGCATTGACTTCAATGGCTAAATCCAGTGCCCCAAAAATTTGGTTGCTAAAAATCTCCATTTTGGCTTCAGAATTCCCAGAATTTGAACTGAAAATGGAGATTTTTGGGCTTACCTGGAGGCACAGCTCCAGCACAGGTTGAAGGTGTGGGATCAGGAATTCGGAACTGGCTTCCAGGAATTCATCCAGGACTTCCACAGAATCAGCATAATGATTCTGGAAGGGAAATTCCTGGAATTGAGCCCAACATTTCCCTCAGATTTACCCAAGTTGTCCCATTTTAGCACCAATGTTCCACAAAAGTCCTGTTGATTTCAATGGATAGGCTGGGTGTCCCTAAATCCACTGAGACTTAAACAGGGTAGACCTGCTGTCTCTAAATCCCTATTGATTTCTTTTGGGTAGACATGGTATCTTTGAATCCCTATTGATTTCAATTGGCAGGCTCGATATCCAAAATCTGCCTGTCAGAACATCATTAAAACAAAAGATGAACAACTCAGAGACATTGTAAAGGACAGTTTATTGCTTTATTGCACCAGTCTCATAGAAGGGTAAGACTTTAAAGATGTTATATCCAATGCCATAATATCAGAAGCCATCTCATTCTTAGTTACAATGCCTTACATTAGTTTTTTAGCCAATCACATATTTCTATGAACTTTGCTAATGTCTTTTATCCCCAATCATAAATTGCTTTGCTTCCCACAGCTTTGCTGCCATGTGCATTTTTCAACCAATCATATAACACTTCACAAACTTGTAATGATACATCTTAAACTTCTAACTAACTAATCAACTAACTAACTAACACCACCCTGTCACCCAGACCATGGCACTCAGTGCCACATCCAGTCTATGCTGAAACGCTTCCTGTGACAGTGACTCATCCACCTCCCTGGGATGGCCATTCAAATGCCCAATCACCTTCTTTCTTAAGAATATTTATTTATGTCCAGCCTAAACCTTCTTTGGAGCAGCTTTAATCTGTGTCCTCTTGCCCTGTCACTGTTCCCTGGGGAAAGAGCCCAACTCCACCTGGCTGCACCCTCCTGTCAGGGAGTTGTAGAGGGTGATGAGATCTCCTCTGAGTCTCCTCCAGGATAAACATCCCCAACTCCCTCAGCTACTCCTCACAGGACTTGTGTTCCAGATCCCTCACCAGCCTTGTTGCCCTTCTCTGGACACTCTCCAGCTCCTCCATGTCCTTCCTAAATTGGGGGCCCAGAAGTGGACACAGCACTTGAGGTGCTGCCCAGCCACTGCTGAGCACAGGGTAAGAATCACTGCTCTGGGTCTGCTGGTTGCACTGTTCCTGGTCCACAGGAGTCTGAGGGGTTGGATCAGGGAAATGGTGAGGAGGGGATGGGGATGAGGACAAAGTGTGATTGATTGACCATCATGAAGAGTCTTGATTTTCATATCTATTCAAACTGCATTAGAAGGTGCTGGGGGTCAATATCAGTTGGACAGTTCTGATATCCATCTATAAACAGGAAAAGAACCAGGAGAAATCACTTCTCTCGGCCTTGTTTTCAATATATTATATTCACTTGGAATACACTTTTGAAATCTATCTAATTAACCACCAAAGATTTGAAAACTTAAGTTTTCCCCAGGAGCTTTTCTTATGGGTGTTTTTAACAGATGTTTATGAGCCTTTGTCACTGAATTCCGGAATGGAAGAGCTCAAGAAAGAGGAGGCCTCTGGAGTAGTAAAATTCATCAGCATCCTCCTAGTGGCTGAGGATCCATCCTCATCAGAGCAGAAAAGATCAAACAGAAATAGGAACAGCTGACGCACTGATTGTCCACTGACTGATCACACCCGCTGACCTTACCCACTGACCACATGCCACTCACCACCCAAATGACCATACCTCCAATGATCACACCCACTGACCATAACCACTACACACTCACTGACCACACCCATATCCTAGAAACCAGTGCCAACACCCCACTGACCACACCCACTGACCATCCCAATGACAAATCCCATTGACCACACCCCACTGACCAACCCAAAAACAACCACTCCGAAAATACTGAGCACATGCAGTCCTGATTATTTCTGCTCTCTCCTCTAAGTTATTTGAAATCCCCCTTCTCTAATAGCTCAAACAGCTGGCTGCTTCCTTCTCCCATTTGACCAGGCAGAAATTCCATAAATACATCCTTGTATCTCAAATACCGAAAGATAAACTACAAGGGAGCCTTATAGTTCATTTTACCAAGCTGGCACCAGTCCCAGTCTTCAAAAATATCCAAATTCTCTGGTTTTAAACCTTACCCACAGACTGAACTCACTATCTCAAACTGATCATGTGCTGCATCCCAATTATAGGATCTCAGGAGTTCCAGGGCACACCTGGGGCACATAGGTCTACTTTTATTAGATATACAATACCATCTCTTGTTGCATCATCTACAGAGGAGAAGGACCCAACTTGGTTGTCACCCTGCTCCACAATGAAAAATAATCGGCCCACACAAAAAGCAAGGAGTGACCCTTATTAGTCCTCACCGTTGTGGGTTTCTGAAATTATTCTCAACTGGTGGTAATTCCCAGTCAAAAGCCAAATAATTCCTTGTTCGAAGATAGCCCTTTCAGAATCTGTCCAGGAAACACCCAAGCGATGAGCACCTGTCAATTATTGATGCTTAAGATAACCAGAGCCATCAGGAAAGCTACATCTGAATGCCAGCTTCCCATAAACCGAGATCTGCATTCACCAAATTCATCATTTCCCAGACATGGTTTTTTCCAGCCCAATGCAGAGAAAGACTACATGAATGTGTGCAACAACAAAAAGAAAGACCTCTGCTACAGGCTATGAAAAACTGTATAAAAACTGGACTGACCTGGGCAGCTTTGTAAGCACTGGGGGATCCGATGCGATAGAGGTTGGATCAGAGTGTGCTCACCCGGCGCTGATCCCAGGCTCAGCGCTGTCCCTTTTTGATTGTGGGTAAGGAGGACCGTATTTCAGTGGCAAAATAAATTACCGCTAATTCTAATTATATTTAATTCAGCTTAATCTCATTTTATAACACCTTCATCTACAGCCTGCGGAACCAGGAGCTTGAGGATGCCATGAGGAATATGACCACTCTATGTTTCCAGAAACAATGAAGTGCCTGTTTGTTTCTGCATAACATTCAGAATGGAACTCATTACAGACTGCCCAGACTGCTTAGTTCCATGTGTATCTATTTGGTGTGTTCTACTTTTTTGTTTGTTTGTTTGTTTGTTTTTTTAACTTTTAATAGTATTTTCCATAAAGGGATGCCTTTAGTCACAGTATTGCTACATCAGTATCTACTGTGCTTGTGTTCAGCATAGACAGTAAGGAGCCATGATCATTGTTCACTGAGGTAAAATAAAGTGTCCTGCTCTGCCCTGTGTGACCCAGGTGCTTCCCCAGCCCTTCTCTGTCTCTGCAAGGGCAGGGCCTGTGAGCAGAGGTGGAGGGACTCCCAGCACAGCAGCACAGCCAGGGAAAATGGCCCTGGCTCTTCCCACATCTGCTCTTCCCAACTCCACCCTCTCCTTGCCAGCCCTTCTGTGGTTGTAAGGCCACAGTGCTCTGGCAGATTGGTCACTGTCCTGCTGCGTGTACCTGCTGTGAGCACAGGCAGGGACAGGCCATGGGCACTGCTGGGACACAGCTAGGCTCCAGCACAGCAGCTCCACTAGTAAAGAGATCTCCTGAGGGCAGGGCAGGAAGGCTTTGTTCTCCTCCAGAGTCACTCTCAGGAACAGGTCCTACGAACAGACTTTGAAGAGGCTTCTTGTATTCCCTGTTCTCCCAGGGCTCAGTGGGATGAGATCAGGGTCCCAGTGTGGCCGTCAAGGGACTCAGGTCTGGGTCAGGTTTGGCTTGTTGGTGGCCAGTGCCCATTAGATGGTGAATGGTCTGTGTTGAACCTTGCTGGGACTCTGCAGCTTGTCCCAGGGCTGATGGCAGGGCAATGTTTGTCTGCAGGGCCTTGGGAGCTGCCAGGAGAGCACAGGGGACCTGCAGGGACAGGGTGTGCCAGGGAGCAGCAGGGAGTGGAGCTCACTGGGCACAGGCCTGCCCAAAGTGGGGTCAACTGGAGATCAAGGAGTGAATGTGTGCTGTGACCAGGAGAGCTCTGCAGCCCAGGGACACAGCAGACACAGGGAAAAGAGTCTGGCACTGAGTGCTCTGAGCCCCAGGGACATAGCAGGCACAGGGAAAGGAGTCTGGGCACTGAGTGCTCTGAGCCCCAGGGACACAGCAGGCACAGGGAAAGGAGTCTGGCACTGAGTGCTCTGAGCCTCAGACACCTTCCCCAGGAGGATGCAGGGCAGCCCCAAGGCCATCTGGCAGCCCTGGAACAAGGCAGGCTCCTCTGAGACTCTGCATGGGCCCAGCAGAGCCTGTGTGGGAGGGGGTCAGTGCAGGGAGCACCATCAGCTGCCTCTGTGTCCCAGGCTGAGCAGCAGAGCCCAGCAGAGGCAGCCCAGGGCCCCGGGCAGCACAGCCCCCGTGCTCTGCAGAGCAGCAGCCCCAACTCGGGCTCTGGGAGCAGGACAGGGGCTGCAGCAGTGGCTGCTCAGGCCAGCACAGACGTGTTCCCCTGGCACAGGCTCTGTGGGCAGCTGGTATGTGCCAGGAGCAGAGCAGGAGCCCCTGGGATGCAGAGAAGCCCTGGAAAGAGGCTGCCCTGTCCCTGGGGCAGCAGCAGCTGCCTGAGGAACCCTGGGGCCAACTCTGCTGCTGTGCTGGGCAGCAGGGCTGGCCCTGGGGCTGCAGGAGCTGCCCAGGCTGAGCATCTGCTGAGCATTACAGACACAGAGTGGCTGTCCCTGACCTGCAGTGCCTCCAGTTCAGCCTGCAGGAGGTCATTGTGTATTTTAGAGTAAGATTGTCATCTTGTGACAAAAGTTACAATTGCAGCAAACTGGTAATTTTTCTCAGTGTTTTCTGTGTTGTTATTCTGTCTGGTCACTCTGCCTCAGCATCCACTCACAGTTTACTCAGAGAAGTCCAATACTGTTCATGCCTAGCAGGGTCCCCCGTTCCCCTGGGTTCCCCCAATTCCACCTGGGCCACAGCTTCCACCAAGGATGATCCACAAATCTACTCCAGAGCCTGACACTGGGACAAGAGGCTGGGTCTGTTTGATCAGGACATCAAGAAAGTGATCATCCAGGTCACTGGGGACTTGTTTGGGTTCCCCAGGGCAGGAAAGGTGTCTGGCAGCTGGAGCAGTGTGAGTGAAGGGCCTCTAGGATGGGGCTGGAGCACTTTGGCTGTGAGGAGAGGCTGAGGGAGCTGGGCTTGTCCACCCTGGAGCAGGGAAGGCTGAGGGGCTCCTGATCCCACCAAGGACAGGAAGAGTTTAAATGAGTCAGGCTGGTTTCAGCATTTCCTCAACATTCAAAAGCAACATGGCTTATCTTTCTCCATCCACCACTGAAAGCTTTGCAAATAGGGCATTTTCCAAGCTGTTTTCACCACACTCCAGGCAGAGCATCCTGATACAACACCTTGATGGTGTTTGTATCTATCATAGCATCATCTTTCTGATGCAAAAATCGAAGGATTAAGAACTTAGCTGAGTAATAGTAGCTATACATTTAATGATCAGAGTAGAAGCAATGCAGAAGTCAATAATCAGTGGCTGAACCAGTAGAGATAAGAAAATAAATCACTTGCTTGGCTTTGTTGTGTCAAGTTGGGCAGTTGGAATATTGTTGAAGTGAAGAAACCATAACTGCACCTGGGCCCTGCAACCAGCCAAAACCACGTTGGGAACTTGAACTACGGTCAAAGGGCCCGAGAACGTAGGAACAAGACCAAGGTGAAAAGCTGAAGGCAAGGAAGGCTCCCTGACTTCATCATTAGGAGACCTCTGACCCATTTCAAACATCCACTGACCCATTTGAAGGAAAGAACTGTGCAAGGACTGTGCAAAAGAACTTTGAGCTAATTTTAATACAAAGTGAGGATATGGGGTGTTAGGTAATTCATATCTATAGGCATATTGAACAACTGAATAAATGAAGAGGCAAGATTTTGATGGAAAAAATAAGGCAAGAGCCCAGGGTATTTTGCACATCCTTGTGGGAGATTTCTCCTGGGCTTACCTAGCATTGTAATAAATATGCTACTTTCTAACTTAAACTGGTTGGAGAGTCCTGTTTTCTCTATCAGTTGGCGAGTTTGCCATGAGAAACTCTGGCTGCAAGAGCAACCTGAGCTATGGATGTCTCTGGGACCTTCCTAGAGGGACCTCCAGTCCCCAGCTGCTCATCATGGGAACAGACAAGACATGCTGCTGGACTGCAGACAAAATTGTACGTTTAAAATTATGTGTATGCCTGTCAGGCCTACACATGGCTAAAAGGCAGCTGACAAGACGCAGAAGACGTTCCGTGCTCAGCTCAAGCCTGGGCAGTATTGCTTGCAATCATCGGGAGGGTGCAGTGGCCACAGAAAGGGTTTGTTCTGTCAGGGAGATCCACCAGCAGTTCTTTGGGTGAACTGGTCAAATCCTTGTTTATTGCTGCTGTTTTAATCATTATTTTGATTGGGTCCTGCCTCTGTGAATGACTGTTTGTGCGATTGGTGAGATGTACTTAGGAAGAAGCGAGCGGGAGCTTGGATCTGTGTTTTCGTTTTGGGCAACTGAAACGCCTGGAGAAGAACAAAGTGATTGGGTGATCGTTTAAAATTGCTGTATACTGTGTGCTGTGTTGACAAGAGGTGGATGCTTTCTCCCTTAATAAAGAAATACCCTTCCCAGCAGTGATTTTGACTTTTGGATTCGGGTTGTGTGTGGGGAATTCGCGTTTAAGGGGGACAGCCATCCCTGTAACACTCGGTGTTCGGGCTTAACCGATCCCCTGCCCCACTTGTCATTGTGTATTTTAGAGTAATATTGCCACCTTGTGACAAAATTTACAATTGCAGCAAAATGGTAATTTTCCCCTGTGTCTTCTGTGGTTTTAACTGAATGGAATATATCGAATTTCAGCAGGGAGGTTGGTAGATTTGGACTGGGAAGAGTCTGCACAAGAGGGTCTGAACATTCAAAAGAGAAGAGGAATAGCTTGCTTTTGTGGGTGTTATGAGGTTTTTGGGGCTTCTAGAAGTTGGCACTCTGCATGGTTACTATTACAGTGCAAGATTTGTGAAAAACGTTGTTATTGTTCCTCTGAGAGATGGTAAGGTCTATGCCCTCAGTGTAAATCGAGACATCCTAACCAAGCTGATTTTGAACCTAAGATCCTAAAGTTTGTGTGTGGCAAATCACGTTCAATACTTGTAACTCAGGCATGTGTGTGGGAAAAAGCTTGGGAAAGGACTATGAGGCTGTGTGGAGAGAGATTTGGGTGGAAACAGGATAAGACAAGAAGGAGGAGATAATGAGTACTAGACAAAGCAAGGAGATTTCTAAGGCTGGTCCTTTAGCCTGTATTTTGACACACTAGAAATAGTTAGTAGGGTATGGGGGCACTGATAAAAGCAAAGTTTGATCAACTTTCACAGACATATCCCTCAGCAGAATCCATTAAAACTTCAGGAAAAAATGGTGTTTCAATTTAACTTTGAACTCTTGAGAAGTTTCTTTAACACACTGAGGAACTTACTGTGATGTAAACAGCACCAAATCCCTGAGAGGGTCATTAAAATCCTTGTGCTGTGTCTGTGCTGCTGAGCTGAGCTGATCTCCTGGCACAGAGGCAGATCCCAGGCTCAACCAGGAAAAGCTTCAAAAAGTCATTTCTGCTGAGGAGCAGCTCCTCTCCCAGCCCAGCAGGGCTGAGGGCACTGCCTGCAGGCACTGAGGGGACAGGAGCCAGGCACAGACAGGCTGAAGACAATCAGGTCTGGGAAGACACTGAGCTGAGACTTCACTTGGGGAAACATCTGCACAGCCCTGGACATGGTGAGTCTGTGGGTGCAGGGCAATGTCCCCTGTGCTCCTGGAGGGATCTCCGGGAGCCAGCACAGCCAACAGCCTGGGGGATGTCTCAGGAGGACTCTCCCAGTTTATCTGAAGCACAGGAGGAGGATAAGGAGGATGTGCTGCAGAGCCGGGCTGTCCTGGGCACTGTCAGAGGGACAGGGCAGGATGGCTCCTGCTGCCAGGGACGGTCAAGAAAGAAGAGTCCAATATTAAGTTTGTCGTGGATTTAGCATTGGCCAAATTGCCAGTGCACCCTCTAGAATTATGCACTCATTTTCTGCTGTGAGATGGGATTACGAGGAAGGCAAAACTAGCTCAAACTTGAAAGGATACAGAGAAAAAGCTTTATTACTAGAAACTACAAGAAAAAAAAAAACCTCACTAAATCTTTCAGAACATTTCTCTTCCCCCTACAACTTATTTTCTTTCACACTGATAACATACAGAAACGGATCATTCAGTTTACCATCTCTATAAATAGCCTTTCCCCCATTTACTTGGGTAAGCAGAACTTTTCATCAGTCTATGGAGATTTTACCACAAGAAAACAGTTTTCTCCTGGCCTCTGTGTCACAGTGAATCAGCCATTCAGGAGAATGTAAATCTGATCACTGTGTAAAAATCCCTTCCTCGACTTACAGTTTTCCCATAACTATTTTTGAGGACCATATCAATTTATGAGGCAGCACCCAAAGGATGACGGCCTCCCCTCCCCCTTGGCCCAGGGGTTTTTGGTAAAACTTATCAGGGGCAGCATTCCAGCTACACCATGGGCTGGTCTGGCCACTCTGGGGGAGGGGGAAGCAGGCAGGATCTCAGCAGCTGATGGCCCTGTTCATTAATGCCACTTTCCCAAGTTACTCAAAATTGGAAGAGGACAGAAACAGAAGAAATAGAAAACCAGAGAGAAAGACAAAAAAGATACAGAGATGCACACTCTTGTATTCCAGTACTGTTCAGACACAAATTCCAAGAGGAGGTAGGGTCAAGATGTGTGCTTGCCTAGTGGTCTGCCTTAAATTCTCCTTGGTCTTCCTGGATCTTTCCCCCAGGTAGGACTTTTGGTCATTTGGTCACCCAGGAGCTGGGCTGGGGCTCCAGGGATGAGTGTGCAGCATTGCCTTTGGTGTGACACAGACCACAGGAGCAGGCAAGGACTTGGACTGAGAAGATGCTCTGTGATTTTTTAAGCCCCTGGGCCTTCATGGGCCTTCCCCTTGGGTAGGTCTTGTGATTGCTGGAGCAATCAGAGCCTGGGTCAGCACCACCCCACTGTGTGACTGACTGACAGCTCATCCCAAGGAGTCTGGGACATTGATCTCATCCAGCCTCTGACAGTGACCATGGTGACACTGCAGAACCTCATGGAACCGTGGGTCAGTTGTAACATGGACAGTAGCAGATCCAGGGACACCATGGAGACACCACAGAGCCTCATGGAACCAGAGACCATTGTGACATTCTTGTGCCTCATGGATTCAGGGGGACCATTGTGACTCCAGACCCTTATGGAACCAGGGGTCAAGGATGAAGCTCTGAGGCTCATAGAATCAAGGAGCCATTGTGAAACTGAAAAAGGGAAAATTAAAATTAAAATTAATGAGTTAAGGGTGAAAATACAGGAGGATGCTTTAACTAGAAGGGGATTGGCAAGATTCTCTGAGTGCTTAACATTCACTGTCTTTGCAAGAACAGGATAGAGCAAGGCTGCAAGATAAGATAGAGGGGCAAGAACTTGCAAGCAGGATGGAAGAGTGAGGTCCATTCCAGATAACAGGGATTCCTTAGACCCCTGAACCAACAAAAACTGGTATTAAGGTCTGGAAAGGAACCTAAGACCAATATGCAAAGAAGGTGAGGTTAAAAGTTCAGACTGAGAGGCCACCAGAACAACAAACAAGGAGGAGTGTGAAGTCACAAAGTGCCATGGAACTAATTTTAATACGAAGCAGGGACAGGGGGGATTAGGAAATGGGTATGTATTAGGTGCACTGTGCAGTCCTAATTTATAGAGAATAAAAAGAGAGGTGCAGGTCACCAAAGGTGTGCATGTTTTTGGAGGAGCTATCCCCCATGCACCTCAGTGCTGAATAAAATACATACCTATAACTTACTTTGTGGGTTATAAAGCTTTTCTGTGCATCAATTTGGGTGACCCCATTGCTCCCCTGAGATTTCAGGGCGCCCTCTTTGCTCACCTCTGAGCTGGAGCCGGTGCAGAATGACACCTGCACCGACCACACAGACCAAAGCACCTGGGTGTACCTGCGCTGCATCATCTCCTGAGGTAACTCAGGGCTCCCTCCCACCTCTGGGGCCCTTGCCTGGAGTTTTGGGGTAACCCTGAATATTTGAGTGCCCCCCGACAGCCGCCCCACCACGGAGGGTCATCTGTGTCCACGTTGACTGAAAGGATGCAACGGTGGCCATTATCTTTCCCAGCCCATCCAGGAGAGTCGCAACACTTGGGTGCTCCAAACATCACCTGGACATCCCCAAAAATCACCTGGATACACCTGGGTAGCCCCCCAGTATATCCTGGATCACGGCAAAAATCACGTGGATACACCTGGGTACCTCTTGGATAACTGGATCAACCAAAACCACTAGGGCCCCCCAAAACTTGTGTCCCAAAAATCCTCATTGCTTTGACTGGGTGGACCTGGTGTCCCTAAATTCGCATTGACTTCAATGGCTAAATCCAGTGCCCCAAAAATTTGGTTGCTAAAAATCTCCATTTTGGCTTCAGAATTCCCAGAATTTGAACTGAAAATGGAGATTTTTGGGCTTACCTGGAGGCACAGCTCCAGCACAGGTTGAAGGTGTGGGATCAGGAATTCGGAACTGACTTCCAGGAATTCATCCAGGACTTCCACAGAATCAGCATAATGATTCTGGAAGGGAAATTCCTGGAATTGAGCCCAACATTTCCCTCAGATTTACCCAAGTTGTCCCATTTTAGCACCAATGTTCCACAAAAGTCCTGTTGATTTCAATGGATAGGCTGGGTGTCCCTAAATCCACTGAGACTTAAACAGGGTAGACCTGCTGTCTCTAAATCCCTATTGATTTCTTTGGGTAGACATGGTATCTTTGAATCCCTATTGATTTCAATTGGCAGGCTCGATATCCAAAATCTGCCTGTCAGAACATCATTAAAACAAAAGATGAACAACTCAGAGACATTGTAAAGGACAGTTTATTGCTTTATTGCACCAGTCTCATAGAAGGGTAAGACTTTAAAGATGTTATATCCAATGCCATAATATCAGAAGCCATCTCATTCTTAGTTACAATGCCTTACATTAGTTTTTTAGCCAATCACATATTTCTATGAACTTTGCTAATGTCTTTTATCCCCAATCATAAATTGCTTTGCCATGTGCATTTTTCAACCAATCATATAACACTTCACAAACTTGTAATGATACATCTTAAACTTCTAACTAACTAATCAACTAACTAACTAACACCACCCTGTCACCCAGACCATGGCACTCAGTGCCACATCCAGTCTATGCTGAACGCTTCCTGTGACAGTGACTCATCCACCTCCCTGGGATGGCCATTCAAATGCCCAATCACCTTCTTTCTTAAGAATATTTATTTATGTCCAGCCTAAACCTTCTTTGGAGCAGCTTTAATCTGTGTCCTCTTGCCCTGTCACTGTTCCCTGGGGAAAGAGCCCAACTCCACCTGGCTGCACCCTCCTGTCAGGGAGTTGTAGAGGGTGATGAGATCTCCTCTGAGTCTCCTCCAGGATAAACATCCCCAACTCCCTCAGCTACTCCTCACAGGACTTGTGTTCCAGATCCCTCACCAGCCTTGTTGCCCTTCTCTGGACACTCTCCAGCTCCTCCATGTCCTTCCTAAATTGGGGGCCCAGAAGTGGACACAGCACTTGAGGTGCTGCCCAGCCACTGCTGAGCACAGGGCAAGAATCACTGCTCTGGGTCTGCTGGTTGCACTGTTCCTGGTCCACAGGAGTCTGAGGGGTTGGATCAGGGAAATGGTGAGGAGGGGATGGGGACAAAGTGTGATTGATTGACCATCATGAAGAGTCTTGATTTTCATATCTATTCAAACTGCATTAGAAGGTGCTGGGGGTCAATATCAGTTGGACAGTTCTGATATCCATCTATAAACAGGAAAAGAACCAGGAGAAATCACTTCTCTCGGCCTTGTTTTCAATATATTATATTCACTTGGAATACACTTTTGAAATCTATCTAATTAACCACCAAAGATTTGAAAACTTAAGTTTTCCCCAGGAGCTTTTCTTATGGGTGTTTTTAACAGATGTTTATGAGCCTTTGTCACTGAATTCCGGAATGGAAGAAGCTCAAGAAAGAGGAGGCCTCTGGAGTAGTAAAATTCATCAGCATCCTCCTAGTGGCTGAGGATCCATCCTCATCAGAGCAGAAAAGATCAAACAGAAATAGGAACAGCTGATGCACTGATTGTCCACTGACTGATCACACCCGCTGACCTTACCCACTGACCACATGCCACTCACCACCCAAATGACCATACCTCCAATGATCACACCCACTGACCATAACCACTACACACTCACTGACCACACCCATATCCTAGAAACCAGTGCCAACACCCCACTGACCACACCCACTGACCATCCCAATGACAAATCCCATTGACCACACCCCACTGACCAACCCAAAAACAACCACTCCGAAAATACTGAGCACATGCAGTCCTGATTATTTCTGCTCTCTCCTCTAAGTTATTTGAAATCCCCCTTCTCTAATAGCTCAAACAGCTGGCTGCTTCCTTCTCCCATTTGACCAGGCAGAATTCCATAAATACATCCTTGTATCTCAAATACCGAAAGATAAACTACAAGGGAGCCTTATAGTTCATTTTACCAAGCTGGCACCAGTCCCCAGTCTTCAAAAATATCCAAATTCTCTGGTTTTTAAACCTTACCCACAGACTGAACTCACTATCTCAATCTGATCATGTGCTGCATCCCAATTATAGGATCTCAGGAGTTCCAGGGCACACCTGGGGCACATAGGTCTACTTTTATTAGATATACAATACCATCTCTTGTTGCATCATCTACAGAGGAGAAGGACCCAACTTGGTTGTCACCCTGCTCCACAATGAAAAATAATCGGCCCACACAAAAAGCAAGGAGTGACCCTTATTAGTCCTCACCGTTGTGGGTTTCTGAAATTATTCTCAACTGGTGGTATTCCCAGTCAAAAGCCAAATAATGCCTTGTTCGAAGATAGCCCTTTCAGAATCTGTCCAGGAAACACCCAAGCGATGAGAGCACCTGTCAATTATTGATGCTTAAGATAACCAGAGCCATCAGGAAAGCTACATCTGAATGCCAGCTTCCCATAAACCGAGATCTGCATTCACCAAATTCATCATTTCCCAGACATGGTTTTTTTCCAGCCCAATGCAGAGAAAGACTACATGAATGTGTGCAACAACAAAAAGAAAGACCTCTGCTACAGGCTATGAAAAACTGTATAAAAACTGGACTGACCTGGGCAGCTTTGTAAGCACTGGGGGATCCGATGCGATAGAGGTTGGATCAGAGTGTGCTCACCCGGCGCTGATCCCAGGCTCAGCGCTGTCCCTTTTTGATTGTGGGTAAGGAGGACCGTATTTCAGTGGCAAAATAAATTACCGCTAATTCTAATTATATTTAATTCAGCTTAATCTCATTTATAACATCTTCATCTACAGCCTGCGGAACCAGGAGCTTGAGGATGCCATGAGGAATATGACCACTCTATGTTTCCAGAAACAATGAAGTGCCTGTTTGTTTCTGCATAACATTCAGAATGGAACTCATTACAGACTGCCCAGACTGCTTAGTTCCATGTGTATCTATTTGGTGTTGTTCTACTTTTTTGTTTGTTTTGTTTGTTTGTTTTTTTTAACTTTTAATAGTATTTTCCATAAGGGATGCCTTTAGTCACAGTATTGCTACATCAGTATCTACTGTGCTTGTGTTCAGCATAGACAGTAAGGAGCCATGATCATTGTTCACTGAGGTAAAATAAAGTGTCCTGCTCTGCCCTGTGTGACCCAGGTGCTTCCCCAGCCCTTCTCAGTCTCTGCAAGGGCAGCGCCTGTGAGCAGAGGTGGAGGGACTCCCAGCACAGCAGCACAGCCAGGGAAAATGGCCCTGGCTCTTCCCACATCTGCTCTTTCCAACTCCACCCTCTCCTTGCCAGCCCTTCTGTGGTTGTAAGGCCACAGTGCTCTGGCAGATTGGTCACGTCCTGCTGCGTGGTACCTGCTGTGAGCACAGGCAGGGACAGGCCATGGGCACTGCTGGGACACAGCTGGGCTCCAGCACAGCAGCTCCACTAGTAAAGAGATCTCCTGAGGGCAGGGCAGGAAGGCTTTGTTCTCCTCCAGAGTCACTCTCAGGAACAGGTCCTACGAACAGACTTTGAAGAGGCTCCTTGTGTTCCCTGTTCTCCCAGGGCTCAGTGGGATGAGATCAGGGTCCCAGTGTGGCCATCAAGGGACTCAGGTCTGGGTCAGGTTTGGCTTGTTGGTGGCCAGTGCCCATTAGATGGTGAATGGTGTGTGCTGAACCTTGCTGGGCTCTGCAGCTTGTACCAGGGCTGATGGCAGGGCAATGTTTGTCTGCAGGGCCTTGGGAGCTGCCAGGAGAGCACAGGGGACCTGCAGGGACAGGGTGTGCCAGGGAGCAACAGGGAGTGGAGCTCACTGGGCACAGGCCTGCCCAAAGTGGGGTCAACTGGAGATCAAGGAGTGAATGTGTGCTGTGACCAGGAAGAGCTCTGCAGCCCAGGGACACAGCAGACACAGGAAAAGAGTCTGGCACTGAGTGCTCTGAGCCCCAGGGACATAGCAGGCACAGGGAAAGGAGTCTGGGCACTGAGTGCTCTGAGCCCCAGGGACACAACAGGCACAGGGAAAGGAGTCTGGCACTGAGTGCTCTGAGCCTCAGACACCTTCCCCAGGAGGATGCAGGGCAGCCCCAAGGCCATCTGGCAGCCCTGGAACAAGGCAGGCTCCTCTGAGACTCTGCATGGGCCCAGCAGAGCCTGTGTGGGAGGGGGTCAGTGCAGGGAGCACCATCAGCTGCCTCTGTGTCCCAGGCTGAGCAGCAGAGCCCAGCAGAGGCAGCCCAGGGCCCCGGGCAGCACAGCCCCCGTGCTCTGCAGAGCAGCAGCCCCAACTCGGGCTCTGGGAGCAGGACAGGGGCTGCAGCAGTGGCTGCTCAGGCCAGCACAGACGTGTTCCCCTGGCACAGGCTCTGTGGGCAGCTGGTATGTGCCAGGAGCAGAGCAGGAGCCCCTGGGATGCAGAGAAGCCCTGGAAAGAGGCTGCCCTGTCCCTGGGGCAGCAGCAGCTGCCTGAGGAACCCTGGGGCCAACTCTGCTGCTGTGCTGGGCAGCGGGGCTGGCCCTGGGGCTGCAGGAGCTGCCCAGGCTGAGCATCTGCTGAGCATTACAGACACAGAGTGGCTGTCCCTGACCTGCAGGGCCTCCAGTTCAGCCTGCAGGAGGTCATTGTGTAGTTTAGAGTAAGATTGTCATCTTGTGACAAAAGTTACAATTGCAGCAAACTGGTAATTTTTTCTCAGTGTTTTCTGTGTTGTTATTCTGTCTGGTCACTCTGCCTCAGCATCCACTCACAGTTTACTCAGAGAAGTCCAATACTGTTCATGCCTGCAGGGTCCCCCGTTCCCCTGGGTTCCCCCAATTCCACCTGGGCCACAGCTTCCACCAAGGATGATCCACAAATCTACTCCAGAGCCTGACACTGGGACAGAGGCTGGGTCTGTTTGATCAGGACATCAAGAAAGTGATCATCAGGTCACTGGGGACTTGTTTGGGTTCCCCAGGGCAGGAAAGGTGTCTGGCAGCTGGAGCAGTGTGAGTGAAGGGCCTCTAGGATGGGGCTGGAGCACTTTGGCTGTGAGGAGAGGCTGAGGGAGCTGGCTTGTCCACCCTGGAGCAGGGAAGGCTGAGGGGCTCCTGATCCCACCAAGGACAGGAAGAGTTTAAATGAGTCAGGCTGGTTTCAGCATTTCCTCAACATTCAAAGCAACATGGCTTATCTTTCTCCATCCACCACTGAAAGCTTTGCAAATAGGGCATTTTCCAAGCTGTTTTCACCACACTCCAGGCAGAGCATCCTGATACAACACCTTGATGGTGTTTGTATCTATCATGCATCATCTTTCTGATGCAAAAATCGAAGGATTAAGAACTTAGCTGAGTAATAGTAGCTATACATTTAATGATCAGAGTAGAAGCAATGCAGAAGTCAATAATCAGTGGCCTGACCAGTAGAGATAAGAAAAATAAATCACTTGCTTGGCTTTGTTGTGTCAAGTTGGGCAGTTGGAATATTGTTGAAGTGAAGAAACCCTAACTGCACCTGGGCCCTGCAACCAGCCAAAACCACGTTGGGAACTTGAACTACGGTCAAAGGGCCCGAGAACGTAGGAACAAGACCAAGGTGAAAAGCTGAAGGCAAGGAAGGCTCCCTGACTTCATCATTAGGAGACCTCTGACCCATTTCAAACATCCACTGACCCATTTGAAGGAAAGAACTGTGCAAGGACTGTGCAAAAGAACTTTGAGCTAATTTTAATACAAAGTGAGGATATGGGGGTGTTAGGTAATTCATATCTATAGGCATATTGAACAACTGAATAAATGAAGAGGCAAGATTTTGATGGAAAAAATAAGGCAAGAGCCCAGGGTATTTTGCACACCTTGTGGGAGATTTCTCCTGGGCTTACCTAGCATTGTAATAAATATGCTACTTTCTAACTTAAACTGGTTGGAGAGTCCTGTTTTCTCTATCAGTTGGCGAGTTTGCCATGAGAAACTCTGGCTGCAAGAGCAACCTGAGCTATGGATGTCTCTGGGACCTTCCTAGAGGGACCTCCAGTCCCCAGCTGCTCATCATGGGAACAGACCAAGACATGCTGCTGGACTGCAGACAAAATTGTACGTTTAAAATTATGTGTATGCCTGTCAGGCCTACACATGGCTAAAAGGCAGCTGACAAGACGCAGAAGACGTTCCGTGCTCAGCTCAAGCCTGGGCAGTATTGCTTGCAATCATCGGGAGGGTGCAGTGGCCACAGAAAGGGTTTGTTCTGTCAGGGAGATCCACCAGCAGTTCTTTGGGTGAACTGGTCAAATCCTTGTTTATTGCTGCTGTTTTAATCATTATTTTGATTGGGTTCCTGCCTCTGTGAATGACTGTTTGTGCGATTGGTGAGATGTACTTAGGAAGAGCGAGCGGGAGCTTGGATCTGTGTTTTCGTTTTGGGCAACTGAAACGCCTGGAGAAGAACAAAGTGATGGGGTGATCGTTTAAAATTGCTGTATACTGTGTGCTGTGTTGACAAGAGGTGGATGCTTTCCTCCCTTAATAAAGAAATACCCTTCCCAGCAGTGATTTTGACTTTTGGATTCGGGTGTTGTGTGGGGAATTCGCGTTTAAGGGGACAGCCATCCCTGTAACACTCGGTGTTCGGGCTTAAACCGATCCCTGCCCCACTTGTCATTGTGTATTTTAGAGTAATATTGCCACCTTGTGACAAAATTTACAATTGCCAGCAAAATGGTAATTTTCCCCTGTGTCTTCTGTGGTTTTAACTGAATGGAATATATCGAATTCAGCAGGGAGGTTGGTAGATTTGGACTGGGAAGAGTCTGCACAAGAGGGTCTGAACATTCAAAAGAGAAGAGGAATAGCTTGCTTTTGTGGGTGTTATGAGGTTTTTGGGGCTTCTAGAAGTTGGCACTCTGCATGGTTACTATTACAGTGCAAGATTTGTGAAAACGTTGTTATTGTTCCTCTGAGAGAATGGTAAGGTCTATGCCCTCAGTGTAATCGAGACATCCTAACCAAGCTGATTTTGAAACCTAAGATCCTAAAGTTTGTGTGTGGCAAATCACGTTCAATACTTGTAACTCAGGCATGTGTGTGGGAAAAAGCTTGGGAAAGGACTATGAGGCTGTGTGGAGAGAGATTTGGGTGGAAACAGGATAAGACAAGAAGGAGGAGATAATGAGTACTAGACAAAGCAAGGAGATTTCTAAGGTGGTCCTTTAGCCTGTATTTTGACACACTAAATAGTTAGTAGGTATGGGGGCACTGATAAAAGCAAAGTTTGATCAACTTTCACAGACATATCCCTCAGCAGAATCCATTAAAACTTCAGGAAAAAATGGTGTTTCAATTTAACTTGAACTCTTGAGAAGTTTCTTTAACACACTGAGGAACTTACTGTGATGTAAACAGCACCAAATCCCTGAGAGGGTCATTAAAATCCTTGTGCTGTGTCTGTGCTGCTGAGCTGAGCTGATCTCCTGGCACAGAGGCAGATCCCAGGCTCAACAGGAAAAGCTTCAAAAAGTCATTTCTGCTGAGGAGAGCTCCTCTCCCAGCCCAGCAGGGCTGAGGGCACTGCCTGCAGGCACTGAGGGGACAGGAGCCAGGCACAGACAGGCTGAAGG